>NC_057806.1:43741629-44012040 GCF_018294505.1 Triticum aestivum | reverse complement strand
TACTCCTTATTTAGGTCTACTCTTGCCATGTCGGTGACTAGCTAGGCTCCTAGGTTAGGTACATGTACGTGTAGGTACGTCGCAAAATTAAGAAGAAGAAACAAACTAAAACGAAAGGCATTGGAGAGCACCGCATCCGCATGATCGATCGGTGTGGCGGATAGATTGGCTTTAATTGACGTGTGCTTTGTCTTTTCCATTGTCGATCTTGTCTTAATGTTGCCACCATCTATGATTGAATACATCATACTGTTCGGACCTTGTGCTGGCGGTGGTACGTGTACAAGCTAGCAAGCTAGACTACAAGGTATCGGGACGGTGACGCTTGGCAATGCAAGTGTGTGCATACTTATCGCTTGCTTTTGGTAGGTCGTATGTGGACATGTAGTCGCCGAGTGGGCGCGTGCGCATGCACCTACGAGCAGGCAAACGCACAAGAGCGGTTGAGCGGTCCGGCGGTGCCAAAATGACGACGGTGGTGGCGACGAAAACGACTACGATTATTGTGGGATTTGTCATCCATTTACTGTACCCGTGTTTACACGTACACACATGATTATTGGCTAATTTTTTTAAAATGATACATTTTTTATTAATTTGCACAAATATTACGCTCAAAACATAATTTTTGAAAATAATACACCATCGGCCCGCAGCAGGCCGACTGGACCTAGTCGGCCCACAGCAGGCCGACTGGACCTAGTCGGCCCACAGCAGGCCGACTGAGACCCTATCGGCTAGCTGCTGGCCGATTGGCCTGTCGGCCACCAGTTCAGGTCCAGTCGGCCAGTAGTGGCCGACAGAGCCTAATTGGCCTGCCGTGGGCCGACAGCGACTAATTGGCCAGCTGCGGGCCGACAGGGACTAATTGGCCTGCTGTGGGCCGACTGGTGCATGCCACCATTTTTTTTCCCGAACTCTCCCAGGATTTTTTTTATAAACTACGACGTATTTCGTGCAACTCTTTGCCCGTAATATTTTCCCGCCATATGTTCGCGCCAACTCTTTCCCGCCATATGTTCGCGCCAACTCTTTCCCGCAACCCGTTTCCCGCCATATGTTCGCGCCAGCTCTTTCCCGCCACCCGTTTCCCGCCAATACCGCAGTCGTTCTTTCCCGCCATTTTCTCATCCCTACCTATAAAACCCCCTTTAGACAGAGGAGGATAAGCATTCCAGTGTAGTGTAGTTGAGATGTCTCATTATCCTTTTGATCGTAGTTTTCACCCTGAGATGAGCAGGACTCTTCTGATTGTTCCATGGGACGAACTCACCGGTAGTGACACTATAATGAATGAGTTGGCTCACGAATTACGTATGTCTGGGTGGCCTGAAAGGACCTATGAGGAGGTACGTATAGAACTTTTTAGGTTGCATGCAAGGTGGAAGAAGGTAGTGGAGCCGGAGAGTGAAACTTTCAGAAGGACTGCAGAAAAGCATCAATTTTTATGGACTGAGGAGAGCGAGGACGAAGATGATATCTTCATGCCGCCGCTTCCGGGTTCTGCATTGTCAAAGAGCAAGAGTTTTGCATCGTCCAAGGGCAAGAGTACTGCATCCTCGAAGGGCAAGAGTTCTGCATCGTCCAAGGGTAAGAGTTCTGCATCCTCGAAGGGCAAGAGTTCTGCATCGACGGAGCATGACGATGATGACTTCATGTAGTTTTTATGATGTATGTTGTAAGTTTAGTCGTATGTACCGTTAATTTAGATGTAGTTCTATCTAGTTGTTTATACTATCTTGTTGTACGAGCATTATGTTCTATCTAAATATGATGTTGTAGTTCGGATAACAGAGTACTAAAATAGAGTAGGCATATGTCTCATACATAAGTACATAGTCATTTGTCTCATACATAGAATATGTTGGGGAACGTAGCAGAAATTCAAAATTTTCCTACGCGTCACCAAGATCTATCTATGGAGAAACCAGCTACGAGTAGAAGGAGAGTGCATCTACATACCCTTGTAGATCGCTAAGCGGAAGCGTTCAAGTGAACGGGGTTGATGGAGTCGTACTCGTCGTGATTCAAATCACCGATGATCAAGTGACGAACGGACGGCACCTCCGCGTTCAACACACGTACAACCCGGTGACGTCTCCCACGCCTTGATCCAGCAAGGAGAGAGGGAGAGGTTGAGGAAGACTCCATCCAACAGCAGCACAACGGCGTGGTGGTGGTGGAGGAGCGTGGCAATCCCGCAGGGCTTCGCCAAGCACCATGGGAGAGGAGAAGAACTTGGGAGAGAGGGAGGGGCTGCACCAAAGGCATAAGGTGTGTTTGGGAGGCCCTCCTACCCCACTATATATAGGGATCCCAAGGGGGGGTGCGCCAGCCCCTAGGAGATCCAATCTCCAAGGGGGCGGCGGCCAGGGGAGGAGTCCTCCCCCCCCAAGGCACCTAGGAGGTGCCTTCCCCTGCTGGGACTCTTCCTTTAGGGTTTCCCCAGGCGCATGGGCCTCTTGGGGCTGGTGCCCTTGGCCCATGTAGGCCAAGGCACACCCCCTACAGTCCATGTGGCCCCCCGGGGCAGGTGGCCCCACCCGGTGGGCCCCCGGGACCCTTCCGGTGGTCCCGGTACAATACCGATGACCCCGAAACTTGTCCCGATGGCCGAAACAGGACTTCCTATATATAAATCTTTACCTCCGGACCATTCCGGAACTCCTCGTGACGTCCGGGATCTCATCCGGGACTCCGAACAACATTCGGTAACCACATACAAGCTTCCTTTATAACCCTAGCGTCATCGAACCTTAAGTGTGTAGACCCTACGGGTTCGGGAGACATGCAGACATGACCGAGACGTTCTCCGGTCAATAACCAACAGCGGGATCTGGATACCCATGTTGGCTCCCACATGTTCCACGATGATCTCATCGGATGAACCATGATGTCAAGGACTCAATCGATCCCGTATTCAATTCCCTTTGTCTATCGGTATGTTACTTGCCCGAGATTCGATCGTCGGTATCCAATACCTTGTTCAATCTCGTTACCGGCAAGTCACTTTACTCGTTCCGTAACACATCATCCCGTGATCAACTCCTTGGTCACATTGCGCATATGATGATGTCCTACCGAGTGGGCCCAGAGATACCTCTCCGTTTACACGGAGTGACAAATCCCAGTCTCGATCCGCATAAAACAATAGATACTTTCGGAGATACCTGTAGTGCACCTTTATAGTCACCCAGTTACGTTGTGACGTTTGATACACCCAAAGCACTCCTACGGTATCCAGGAGTTACACGATCTCATGGTCAAAGGAAGAGATACTTGACATTGGCAAAGCTCTAGCAAACGAACTACACGATCTTTGCGCTATGCTTAGGATTGGGTCTTGTCCATCACATCATTCTCCTAATGATGTGATCCCGTTATCAACGACATCCAATGTCCATAGCCAGGAAACCATGACTATCTGTTGATCACAACGAGCTAGTCAACTAGAGGCTCACTAGGGACATATTGTGGTCTATGTATTCACACGTGCATTACGATTTCAGGATAATACAGTTATAGCATGAATAAAAGACAATTATCATGAACAAGGAAATATAATAATAATACTTTTATTATTGCCTCTAGGGCATATTTCCAACAGTCTCCCACTTGCACTAGAGTCAATATCTAGTTCACATCGCCATGTGATTAACACTCACAGGTCACATCGCCATGTGACTAATACCCAAGAGTTTTCTAGAGTCAGTAGTCTAGTTCACATCACTATGTGATTAACACTCAATGAGTTTTATGTTTGATCATGTTGCTTGTGAGAGAGGTTTTAGTCAACGGGTCTGAACCTTTCAGATCCGTGTGTGCTTTACAAATCTCTATGTCATCTCCTAGATGCAGCTACCACGCTCTATTTGGAGCTATTCCAAACAACTGTTCTACTTGGAGCTATTCTAAATTATTGCTCCATTATATGTATCCGGTCTCTCTACTCAGAGCTATCCGGATAGGTGTCAAGCTTGCATCGTCGTAACCTTTATGACGAACTCTTTTACCACCTCCATAATCGAGAAAATTCCTTAGTCCACTAGTTACTAAGGATAACTTTGACCGCTGTCCTGTGAGCCATTCTTGGATCACTCTTGTACCCCTTGACTGACTCATGGCAAGGCACACTTCAGGTGCGGTACACAGCATAGCATACTGAAGAGCCTACGTCTTAAGCATAGGGGACGACCTTCGTCCTTTCTCTCTATTCTGCCGTGGTCGAGCTTTAAGTCTTAACTTCGTACCTTACAACTCAGGCAAGAACTCCTTCTTTGACTGGTCCATCTTGAACACCTTCAAGATCATGTCAAGGTATGTGCTCATTTGAAAGGATTATTAAGCATTTTGATCTATCCTTATAGATCTTGATGCTCAATGTTCAAGCAGCTTAATCCGGGCTTTCCATTGAAAAACACTTTCAAAATAACCCTATATGCTTTCTAGAAATTCTACATCATCTCTGATCATCAATATGTCAACAACATATACTCATCAGAAATTCTATAGTGCTCCCACTCACTTCTTTGGAAATACAAGTTTCTCATAAACTTTGTACAAACCCAAAATCTTTGATCATCATCAAAGCACACATTCCAACTCCGAGATGCTCACTCCAGTCCTTAGAAGGATTGCTGGAGCTTTGCATACTTATTAGCATCTTTCGGGATTGACAAAACCTTCCGGTTGTATCACATACAACCTTTCCTCATTAAAATCGTCGAGGAAACAATGTTTTGACATCCTATCTGCAAGATTTCATAAATAATGCAGTAATCGCTAATATAATTCCAACAGACTCTTAGCATCGCTACGAGTGAGAAAATCTCATCGTAGTCAACTCCTTGAACTTGTCGGAAAACATCTTAACGAGAAGTCGAGCTTTCTTAATGGTGACATTTACCATCATTGTCCGTCTTCTTTTTGAAATCCATTTGTACTCATTAGCCTTACGACCATCGAGCCGTTCTGCCAAAGTATACACTTTGTTTTCATATATGGATCCTCTCTCGGATTTTATGGCCTCAAGCCATTTGTCGGAATTCGGGCCCACCATCGCTTCTCCATAGCTCGTAGGTTCATTGTTGTCTAGCAACATGACCTTCAAGACAGGATCACCTTACCACTCCGAAGTAGTACGTGTCCTTGTTGTCCTACGAGGTTTGGTAGTGACTTGATCCGAAGTTTCATGATCAATATCATAAGCTTCCACTTCAATTGGTGTAGGTGCCACAGGAACAACTTCTGTGCCCTGCCACACACTAGTTGAAGAGACGGTTCAATAACCTCATCAAGTTTCCACCATCCTCCCACTCAATTCTTTCGAGAGAAACTTTTCCTCGAGAAAGGACCCGATTCAAGAAACAATCCATATTGCTTTCGGATCTGAATTAGGAGGTATACCCAACTGTTTTGGGTCTCCTATGAAGATGCATTTTATCCGCTTTGGGTTCGAGCTTATCAACCTGAAACTTTTCCATATAAGCGTCGCAGCCCCAAACTTTTAAGAAACGACAACTTAGGTTTCTCTAAACTATAATTCATACGGTGTCATCTCATCGGAATTACGTGGTGCCCTATTTAAAGTGAATGTGGTTGTCTCTAATGCCTAACCCATGAACGATAGTGGTAATTCGATAAGAGACATCATGGTACGCACCATATCCAATAGGGTGCAACTATGATGTTCGGACACACCATCACATTATGGTGTTCCAGGCGGTATTAATTGCGAAACAATTTCCACAATGTCTTAATTGTGTGCCAAAACTCGTAACTCAGATATTCATCTCTATGATCATATCATAGACATTTTATCCTCTTGTCACAATGATCTGCTACTTCACTCTGAAATTACTTGAACCATTCAATAATTCAGACTTGTGTTTCATCAAGTAAATATACTCAACATTTACTCGAATCATCTGTGAAGTAAGAACATAATGATATTCACTGCATGCCTCAGCACTCATTCGACTGCACACATCAAAATGTGTTACTTCCAACAAGTTGCTATCTTGTTCCATCTTACTGAAAATGAGGCTTTTCAGTCATCTTGCCCATGTGGTATGATTTGCATATCTCAAGTGATTCAAAATCAAGTGAGTCCGAACGATCCATTTGCATGGAGTTTCTTCATGCATATACACCAACAGACATGGTTCGCATGTCTCAAACTTTTCAAAAACGAGTGAGTCCAAAGATCCATCAACATGGAGCTTCTTCATGCGTTTTATACCATTATGACTTACATGGCAGTGCCACAAGTAAGTGGTACTATCATTACTATCTTATATCTTTTGGCATGAAAATGTGTATCACTACGATCGAGATTCAATAAACCATTCAGGTTTAATACTAATCTTGATGGTAGAGGGAGCGTGCGATGCTTGATCACATCTAGCTTGGAAAAAACTTCCAACACATATCGTCAACTCACCTTTAGCTAGTCTCTGTTTATTCCGTAGCTTTTATTTTGAGTTACTAACACTTAGCAACCGAACCGGTATCTAATACCCTGGTGCTACTAGGAGTACTAGTAAAGTACACATTAACATAATGTATATCCAATATACTTCTATCGACCTTGCCAGCCTTCTCATCTACCAAGTATCTAGGGTAATCCTGCTCCAGTGGTTGTTCCCCTTATTACAGAAGCACTTAGTCTCGGGTTTGGGTTCAACCTCGGGTTTCTTCATTGGTGCAGCAGCTGATTTGCCGTTTCATGAAGTATCCCTTCTTGCCCTTGCCCTTCTTGAAACTAGTGGTTTCACCAACCATCAACAATTGATGCTCCTTCTTGATTTCTACTTTCGCGGTGTCAAACATCACGAATATTTCAAGGATCATCATATCTATCCCTGATATGTTATAGTTCATCACGAAGCTCTAGCAGCTTGGTGGCAATGACTTTGGGGTAACATCACTATCTCATCTGGAAGATCAACTCCCACTCGATTCAAGTGATTGTTGCACTCAGACAATCTGAGCACAAGCTCAACGATTGAGCTTTTCTCCCTTAGTTTGCAGGCTAAGAAAATCATCGGAGGTCTCATACCTCTTGACGTGGGCACGAGCCTGAAATCCCAATTTCAGCCCTCGAAACATCTCATATGTTCCGCGACGTTTCGAAAATGTCTTTGGTGCCTCAACTCTAAACCGTTTAACTGAACTATCACGTAGCTATCAAAACGTGTATGTCCGATGTTCGCAACATCCACAGACGACGTTTGGGGTTCAGCACACTGAGCGGTGCATTAAGGACATAAGCTTTCTACTGTCCGCATAATCGCTACTGTCAACTTTCAACTATATTTTCTCTAGGAACATATCTAAAACAGTAGAACTAAAGCGCGAGCTACGACATAATTTGCAAAATTCTTTTGACTATGTTCAGGATAATTAAGTTCATCTTATGAACTCCCACTCAGATAGACATCCCTCTGGTCATCTAAGTGATCACATGATCCGAGTCAACTAGGCCGTGTCCGATCATCACGTGAGACGGACTAGTCATCATCGGTGAACATCTTCATGTTGATCGTATCTACTATACGACTCATGCTCGACCTTTCGGTCTCCGTGTTCCGAGGCCATGTCTGCACATGCTAGGCTCGTCAAGTTAACCCTAAGTGTTTTCGCTGTGTAAAACTGTCTTACACCCGTTGTATGTGAACGTAAGAATCCATCACACCCGATCATCACGTGGTGCTTAGAAGCGACGAACTGTAGCAACGGTGCACAGTTAGGGGAGAACACTTCTTGAAATTTTGTAAGGGATCATCTTATTTACTACCGTCGTCCTAAGTAAACAAGATGCATAAACATGATAAACATCACATGCAATCAAATAGTGACATGATATGGCCAATATCATTTTGCTCCTTTTGATCTCCATCTTCGGGGCTCCATGATCATCATCGTCACCGGCATGACACCATGATCTCCATCATCATGATCTCCATCATCGTGTCTTCATGAAGTTGTCACGCCAACGACTACTTCTACTTCTATGACTAACGCGTTTAGCAATAAAGTAAAGTAGTTTACATGGCGTTCTTCAATGACACGCAGGTCATACAAAAAATAAAGACAACTCCTATGGCTCCTGCCGGTTGTCATACTCATCGACATGCAAGTCGTGAATCCTATTACAAGAACATGATCAATTTCATACATCACATATCATTCATCACATTCTTCCTGGCCATATCACATCACATAGCATACCCTGCAAAAACAAGTTAGACGTCCTCTAATTGTTGTTTGCATGTTTTACGTGGCTGCTATGGGTTTCTAGCAAGAACGTTTCTTACCTACGCAAAACCACAACGTGATATGCCAATTGCTATTTACCCTTCATAAGGACCCTTTTCATCGAATCCGTTCCGACTAAAGTGGGAGAGACTGGCACCCGCTAGCCACCTTATGCACCAAGTGCATGTCAATCGGTGGAACCTGTCTCACGTAAGAGTACGTGTAAGGTCGGTCCGGGCCGCTTCATCCCACAATACCGTCGAAACAAGATTGGACTAGTAACGGTAAGCATATTGAACAACATCAACGCCCACAACTACTTTGTGTTCTACTCGTGCAAAGAATCTACGCAATAGACCTAGCTCATGATGCCACTGTTGGGGAACGTAGCAGAAATTCAAAATTTTCCTACGCGTCACCAAGATCTATCTATGGAGAAACCAGCTACGAGTAGAAGGAGAGTGCATCTACATACCCTTGTAGATCGCTAAGCGGAAGCGTTCAAGTGAACGGGGTTGATGGAGTCGTACTCGTCGTGATTCAAATCACCGATGATCAAGTGCCGAACGGACGGCACCTCCGCGTTCAACACACGTACAGCCCGGTGACGTCTCCCACGCCTTGATCCAGCAAGGAGAGAGGGAGAGGTTGAGGAAGACTCCATCCAACAGCAGCACAACGGCGTGGTGGTGGTGGAGGAGCGTGGCAATCCCGCAGGGCTTCGCCAAGCACCACGGGAGAGGAGAAGAACTTGGGAGAGAGGGAGGGGCTGCACCAAAGGCATAAGGTGTGTTTGGGAGGCCCTCCTACCCCACTATATATAGGGATCCCAAGGGGGGGGTGCGCCAGCCCCTAGGAGATCCAATCTCCAAGGGGGCGGCGGCCAGGGGAGGAGTCCTCCCCCCCCCAAGGCACCTAGGAGGTGCCTTCCCCTGCTGGGACTCTTCCTTTAGGGTTTCCCCAGGCGCATGGGCCTCTTGGGGCTGGTGCCCTTGGCCCATGTAGGCCAAGGCGCACCCCCTACAGTCCATGTGGCCCCCCGGGGCAGGTGGCCCCACCCGGTAGGCCCCCGGGACCCTTCCGGTGGTCCCGGTACAATACCGATGACCCCGAAACTTGTCCCGATGGCCGAAACAGGACTTCCTATATATAAATCTTTACCTCCGGACCATTCCGGAACTCCTCGTGACGTCCGAGATCTCATCCGGGACTCCGAACAACATTCGGTAACCACATACAAGCTTCCTTTATAACCCTAGCGTCATCGAACCTTAAGTGTGTAGACCCTACGGGTTCGGGAGACATGCAGATATGACCGAGACGTTCTCCGGTCAATAACCAACAGCGGGATCTGGATACCCATGTTGGCTCCCACATGTTCCACGATGATCTTATCGGATGAACCACGATGTCAAGGACTCAATCGATCCCGTATTCAATTCCCTTTGTCTATCGGTATGTTACTTGCCCGAGATTCGATCGTCGGTATCCAATACCTTGTTCAATCTCGTTACCGGCAAGTCACTTTACTCGTTCCGTAATACATCATCCCGTGATCAACTCCTTGGTCACATTGCGCATATGATGATGTCCTACCGAGTGGGCCCAGAGATACCTCTCCGTTTACACGGAGTGACAAATCCCAGTCTCGATCCGCATAAAACAATAGATACTTTCGGAGATACCTGTAGTGCACCTTTATAGTCACCCAGTTACGTTGTGACGTTTGATACACCCAAAGCACTCCTACGGTATCCAGGAGTTACACGATCTCATGGTCAAAGGAAGAGATACTTGACATTGGCAAAGCTCTAGCAAACGAACTACACGATCTTTGTGCTATGCTTAGGATTGGGTCTTGTCCATCACATCATTCTCCTAATGATGTGATCCCGTTATCAACGACATCCAATGTCCATAGCCAGGAAACCATGACTATCTGTTGATCACAACGAGCTAGTCAACTAGAGGCTCACTAGGGACATATTGTGGTCTATGTATTCACACGTGTATTACGATTTCCGGATAATACAGTTATAGCATGAATAAAAGACAATTATCATGAACAAGGAAATATAATAATAATACTTTTATTATTGCCTCTAGGGCATATTTCCAACAGAATAGACATAAGTCTCATACATAAGTAGATGGTCATGTCTCTACTGATAGATGGAAGCGTCAGTGACGACGTCTGGCCTGGCGGGGAGGCGGATCTGGAAGCGGCGACCATCCGAACCTGTTAGGTGGCCTAATGTTACGAGGAGGAATTTCAGACTCTCCCTGGTCATGCTGTGTATCCTGTGTGGGGCCTGGTGGAGGAGTCGAATACATGTTCATCCATTGGGTGTGCTGCGACATCTGAGCATGTATGTTCTCCTCGGGATGTTGATCACTCCCCCACGTATCATGTGATGCTGACATAGACGCATGATATCCGTAGTCTCCTACACGATGGAACGTTTAGTCATGAAGAATGAGGTCGCCTCAATTAATATTGAAAACAATAAAAATGAAGACACTTACGTGCTAGTTGTGACGGCTGCTCTGGCTCAAACACGAAGCTCGACGAGGGACCGTGCTGCTGTGGCTGTGGAGAAAACACGAAGCTCGACGAGGGACCGTGTTGCTGTGGCTATGGAGAAAACACGAAGCTCGACGTGGGACCATATTGTTGTGGTTGCTGCCACGTTGAACTACCAAGTTGGTCAGGACGGGGTGGCCAGGTTGGTCAGGACGTGGATGTGCTAGAAAAGTACCGTCAACACATATCACCGGTCGGCAATGCCTGAAAGCTTCGATGCATACACCGAAAGAGAAGAAGAGACGATGCAGCACCCTCACAGTTGGGAACTCTGGCATGAACATGTCTTGGATATCGATATAGGTGCCTGGATTCCGCTGCTGCAGGGTGTGGAGGAGCTGGACAACAGAGTCATATGCATCAAAATAAGAACCAAATCTCCTTTCAAGCGCCGCATGCTTAGCCCTCCAAGCCTTGCCATAAGAAATTCTGTACTTAAACCTGGCGAAGACTTTTGTCTGGACTGCCTTCACTTCCATAGCTTTGCCCTGCACTATCTTATCGTAAAACAACCGAGCAATAAGCATAGATGAAAGGTTGGCATGATCCTGAGGGATGCAGGGAATAAGACAAGTGTGATTAACTAAGTCACTTATCACCCAACTTGTGCCATACTTAGGGAGAAATCCGTGCACCCTGGCGGGACAATCTGCGTTCTTGCATACCATTGTCAGGAATTTCTGACTGGACACCTGAGCTGTGAAAACCCTTTGTGTGGACATTGCCCAGTTAATTATTGCATCTTTCAGGGCTTGCTTGTTTGAATACATAGCACCCGTCGCAATATTGTTCTGGTGATATTGCCAGGCTGAATCATGTCCATCATTCACGGTCATTACAAATGAGAAGTCATGATTTCACGATGCAGGATTCGGGGCCTCCTCTGCATTTTCTTCTTCATCTGACTCGTCAGAATCATCGGCATGACCCCTTTCAACATCGGTGTCTTCTTCTTCATATGGTCCTGCATGTGCCCATCTACCTCGTCAGCGTCCACCTCGCCATTGTAATCACCATCGGCATTTCCTCCTTCTACCTGACTACTCTGCCCTGGTTCATAACCATAAGCATTTCCTCCTTCTACCTGACTGCTCTGTCCTTGTTCGTAACAATCATCTCCAGCATTTGACATAGATAACTGCCTCCCTACACTGCTATGACCAGGATCGTAGCCACCCTCGCCTTCATGTGCAGTGACCTCCTTCACGACGGGAAGAACTAAAGCAACAGGATTGCATCCCCTTCGTTCACAACCTTGTAACCACCGCACCCATTCGGAGTCTCGCTCTATCGGCCTCAAATAAAAGTCAATTATTGAACTTGATCGTGTCCACAATGCATGAACACCGACGGTGTGTGTTTCAGTATCAAGATCTAAACTTGCCGCAATCCATTCTTTCAACTGACTGACAGACCATGTTTGAGGTGCGCTCATTGGCACATTTATATGAGTAAATTCACCCAGATCTGCTCCCATCTCAGTTGTTTGGACAGTACCAGGACCATAGCAAAATCTGAAGTTCACTACACCAGACATCTCGGCTCACCTATTTTTTTCAACAACGAAATACATGTATTAAGCAACAACTTAATATACCCCCACTAAGAAATATTAGACATGTCTATATATTAGCTAGCTATATATTACAGAATATTAATGGAGCAACTAATACAAGTATTAAGCAACAACTTAAAATGCTCACCAAAAACACCTAAATATTTACGTTTACTACTGGAGCAACTCCAATTACTGACACACCTAAATATATTTATGTTTACTACCGGAGCAAATAACAATAATCGCACACCGGAACCGGGAAATAAAATGCTCACCACGACCACCTAAATATATTTACGTTACTACCGGAGCAAATAACAATAATTGCACACCGGTACCGGGAAATAAAATGCTCACCACGACCACCTAAATATATTTACGTTACTACCGGAGCAAATAACAATAATTGCACACCGGTACCGGGAAATAAAGTGCTCACCATGACCACCTAAATATATTTACGTTACTACCGGAGCAAATAACAATAATGGCACACCGGTACCGGGAAATAAAATGCTCATCACGACCACCTAAATATATTTACGTTACTACCGGAGCAAATAACAATAATCGCACACCGGAACCGGGAAATAAAATGCTCACTACGACCACCTAAATATATTTACGTTACTACCAGAGCAAATAACAATAATGGCACACCGGTACCGGGAAATAAAATGCTCACCACGAGCACCTAAATATATTTACGTTACTACCGGAGCAAATAACAATAATCGCACACCGGAACCGGGAAATAAAATGCTCACTACGCCGCCTCTGCCTCTGTTTGCTCGGGAACGAGCACCCGCCCGTGTTGACTTCTCTCGCGTGGATCCATCAAGGCCTCAACTGCCTCCAAGCCCAGCTCCACCAAGGCCGGCCTACCTCTCCTCCAGACGGGCCAAGGCCCACTGGGTGAGCTGACCCCAGCGCTCCACCCTTTTTTTCTCTCTCTCTGTTGGCCCAGACTTGCACCAGTTTCAGCCCGTGGATGTTTTTTTTCCAGTCTCTGTGAATTTAGCTAATTTCCAGGGAATTGCAGTTTTATAGAAAACCCCCTAGTTTCATGCATTTAATAACTTCACAACCGTGCATCGGATCTAAATAAATTATATATGAAACTTGCTTAGAATTTTGTCTAGTATCATAATATGTCATTTTCATCTATATTTAAAATGTCTAAAATGCTGTTTGTTTAAATTTGCTCCTAATGCCATGCTAAAATGATTTAATTCATAACTAAATAACCGTAGCTCCGAATTAAATAATCTTTATATGTAAATGGGGTAGAAAAATGCCTAGTTTAACATTGTGTACTTGTTTTGCATGTTTAACAACCCTAAAAGTGTGTTTAGGGCAGAACAGTACCATAACCAAAATATGCATATGGGGATTTATCGAAATTGTTGTTCGTTGTTTCCGGCCTCATTTAAACTTGCCTAGATAGGTACTTTTCTTTGCTTCACCCTCTTGCCATGTTTAACAACATTTAATATTGTTGGGTACATAACGAGAGAGAACTAAATAAGTCATGTGGTGTTTTCTTCAATATGCAATGGAGTCGCATGTTGAGCTCCACTTAATTTGCAGGATTGTTTGTGCATTTTGCCATGCCATGCTTCATTAAACTGGACATGCATCATACTTGATTGTGCATCATGCCATGTTCATGTCGTGGTTGTTTACTATGTTGTTTGCTTTCTTTCCGGTGTTGCTTCTTCGAGTTGGTTCCGATAACGTCGCATTTGTGAGGATTCGTTCGACTACGTCCGTTTGCCTTCTTCATGGACTCGTTCTTCTTCCTTGTGGGATTTCAGGCGAGATGACCATACCCTCGAGATCACTACTATCTTTGCTTTGCTAGATGCTCGCTCTTTTGCTATGCCAATGCTACGATGCCTACCACTTGCTTTCAAGCCTCCCAAATTGCCATGTCAAGCCTCTAACCCACCTTGTCCTAGCAAACCGTTGATTGGCTATGTTACCGTTTTGCTCAGCCCCTCTTATAGCGTTGTTAGTTGCAGGTGAAGATTGAAGTTTGTTCCTGGTTGGAACATGGAGATGTTGTTCCTTGTTGGGACATTGTTTACTTGTTGGGATATCACAATATATCTTATTTAATTTAATGCATCTATATACTTGGTAAAGGGTGGAAGGCTCGGCCTTATGCCTGGTGTTTTGTTCCACTCTTGCCGCCCTAGTTTCCGTCATATCGGTGTTATGTTCCCGGATTTTGCGTTCCTTACGTGGTTGGGTAATAATGGGAACCCCTTGACAGTTCGCCTTGAATAAAACTCTTCCAGCAATGCCCAACATTGGTTTTACCATTCGCCACCTAGCCTCTTTTTCCCTTGGGTTTCGCGGACTCAAGGGTCATCATTATTTTAACCCCCCCCCCGGGGGCCAGTGCTCCTCTGAGTGTTGGTCCACCTGTCAGCTGCCGATGGCCACCAGGGGCAACTCTGGGCTGGCCTACCCGTACCTAAGACAATCTGAGTGTGCCCTGAGAAAGAGATATGTGCAGCTCCTATCGGGATTTGTCGGCACATTCAGGCGGTGTTGCTGGATTTGTTTTAACTTGTCGAAGTGTCTTGTTGTACCGGGATACCGAGTCTGATCGGAATGTCTCGGGAGGAGGTCTATTCCTTCGTTGACCGTGAGAGCTTGTCATGGGCTAAGTTGGGACACCCCTCCAGGGATTTGAACTTTCGAAAGCCGTGCCTGCGGTTATGGGCAGATGGGAATTTGTTAACGTCCGGTTGTAGAAAACCTGAAGTTGACCTTAATTAAAATGCATCAACTGTGTGAGTTACCGTGATGGTCTCTTCTCGGCGGAGTCCAGGAAGTGAACACGGTGTTGGAGTTATGTTTGATGTAGGTTGTTATAGGATCACTTCTTGATCATACTTTTATCGACCGTGCTTTGCCTTCTCTTCTCGCTCTCATTTGTGTATGTTAGCCACCATATATGCTAGTCGCTTGTTGCAGCTCCACCTCATACTTTTACCTTACCCATAAGCTTAAATAGTCTTGATCGCGAGGGTGCGAGATTGCTGAGTCCTCGTGACTCACAGATACTTCCAAAACCAGCTTGCAGGTGCCGATGAGTCCGTGCAGATGACGCAACCAAGCTCAAGGAGGAGCTCGATGAAGATCTTGTCCTTTGTGTTGTTTCGTTCTAGTTAATTAGTAGTGGAGCCCAGTTGGGGTCGATCGGGGACCTTTGTCGCATTTGGGGTTCTTCTTTTATTTTGGTTCCGTAGTCGGACCTTGAGTGTAAAGTGGCGATTGTAAGCCAACTATGTATCTTTCCCTTATGTATTACATGGGTTGTGTGAAGATTACCTCACTTGCGACATTGCTTTCAATGCGGTTATGCCTCTAAGTCGTGCTTCGACACGTGGGAGATATAACCGCATCGAGGGTGTTACAAGTTGGTATCAGAGCATTCCCCGACCTTAGGAGCCCCCACTGCTTGATCGTTTTTAGCAGCCGTTGTTGAGTCTAGAAAAATGTTTTGAGTCTTTTAGGAATTATATATCGGAGAGTTTAGGAATTCTTTTTACTTCTCAGTCTCTTCATCGCTCTGGTAAGGCATCTCGACGTAGAGTTTTGACTCTTCTCTTCTCAAATTTCACTAAAAAAATTTTAGGATCACGCGGGTATCTTGGAATCGTTCCGATGGTTTTATGACGAGAACATTGTCTTGGTGCCTCCTGTCAGGGGTTTTGTGGAAGTGTCCCGGGGAGTTGAGCTCTGAGGTGTTGTCGTCATAATTTTATCGTTGCAGTTCTGGAATACCTGAGTTTAGTACGCCGACATCGAAAATCTCTTTTATGCAGTTCGTTGGTGAGATAACCTCGACGCCACCCAGTACTGGGGCGGGAGTTCGGGAGTATTGCCATAACTTGTATAACGAATGCTTTTCGAAGGTTGAGGTAGATGATTTCTGAAGATTTCTTGGTTATGTGTTGAAGGATGGATACAACTGGATGTAGGATTTGTTAGTTTTGGGTGAGATATTATGCTTCCCCTGTATCCCCAACACCTGATTTCATAACCGGAAAGTTTCGGGAGTTTCATAAGTGGGAATTCAAGTAGCTCTTAGGATATCTTTCCGACAGATGTATGATATGAAATTGGAGTTCGACGTCTAGTGGTCCGCTTATTCACGGTTGGTTTTATAGTGGTCTCGTTGTGTCTTAAAGAGTCCTTGGCTATGCCAACTCGGGGACGCTTCGTATGTCATGTGCACTGCCTTGTACATGATGGTGTTGTACGATCGAGCCCATGTAGGCCCCACAACGAAAACTTCAGACGAAATCTCTATCATATGTTTGTTCCGGCTTATTCTGCAAGCCAATCCTTTGTTTGTTTTGAGTTGTGGTATTCGAGTTGCTTCGAAGTCAAATGTTGATTCCATACCTTCCCCAAATGGTGTTCTCATACTCCGATGTGAATACTAATCCTTCTCGTCTATTGAGATTGTCATGTCAATCCTTTTTCCACCCGGTGCGCTTCTCTTCAAGATGATCCCATCTTTCTCCCTATCAGCAAGATCTTATCAGGTCTTCTCAACGGTGTTTGTTCCATTCGTCCCAAGCTGCCTTTGTTTTCCCGCCCACCCACCCTTTTTCTTCAAGGAACCAGATTTCTTATTCAAGTATCATTTTATTGTTGTAAAGCCTCTCCATTCCTTTTCCGTTAATGTTCTTATCCGGTGATTCTCATGAAGATTCTAACGGAGCTTCAAGTTCGTCACTCTTCACTCCTTTTCTTCTCTGATGGATTCAATTCAAACTTTGTGGATCATATCCCTTTTCCCTCGTTTCTAATGCTTTTCTCATGCCGGTGCACCTCATAATCATCCACTTCTCGTTATTTAATTGCTCCGGAGTGCTCAAGATATTTCGAAGATTCATGTTACCACTCTGCTTTCCTTCAAACTCTTTTGAGGATGTTATATCATTTAAGTCATTTAATTCAACCGGTGTAATCTCTCCTTCAAATTGTTCTACGGTGTTTCTTTTAAGTGGGCCCTAACCCACAGGTCTTTTCCGAGGATCTTACCTGACTCTTCTTATTTTCCCGGCGTTACTCTCAAATTCTTTTCCAAGTTTGACGTAAGAATGAGTTATCATCAGCCAAATGCCTTCTTCTTGATCTTTCAAATTCTTTCATCGTTGGTTCAACCTTTCCATTTTTCATTCTGGAGTATCTCAACAATTTGGTGGTGTTTCTCATCGCCATTCACAGATATTGAAGACTGAAGAAGAGTTTTACCTCTATATCTTAGCCGTTCTCTCATAGATTCGTGGTTCTAATTCGAGACCATCCTTTCATAATTGTTTTGATCGTGAGAATTCTTTTCACCCATCCGAAGCATTTCTTGAGTTGTTTTCCATTTCTTTCCTCCGAAGGCCATCTTTTCAAATATTATTCATTTCAGCTGGCAGCTCACATTCTCCAAATCTTACCGGTGCATCAATCAAATATCCTCTAATCAGTTCTTGATCTCTTCGTTCTCATGTATCTAAATCCTCTCAATCTTCGTTCATTTTATAATTCTTCCCGATGCTTCTTTATTTTTCTTCTTCGTTCATTTTCAATTCTTACAGTGGTTTGTTCAAGATTCCTCTTCTTACGTTATCATACTTCCGTTCTTTCAAATTCTACCGGTGATTCGTTGAAGTCCTTCTCAAGTTTACGCTATATCTATCTTAATCCTTTCTACGAGAATAAGTTTTATGCCAAATCCATTGTTTGTCATCAATTTAAATTGGTGAAGGATAAGCATAATGTAATTCTTATTCTTGTTTCATCGAGTAAATTCAATTCCTTATTCCGGAGGCTCTTCAAACTCTCGGTTTCACTGGTATCATCTTTCTTTTCTGGAGTTCCAAGATTCCACTTTATCTCGTCGCAAAGATCCTTCTAAATCATTACAAGGTTTCACCTTGTGTTTTCAACTTCTTTTGCTTTTATCGTCATCTTGTTTACCGGAGTTCCTCATGGATGTCCTACATGATGGTTCATCGAGGTTTCATTTCCTTCTCGAAGCGTTCATCAACATTCTTTTCAGTGGAGTTCAAGCATTCTTCTTATTGTAATCCGGAGTGCAATTCTTTCTTCCATATCATTGGAGGTGGTATTATGTCATTCTTGATAATTTGAGTTCATGTTTCATGATTCACATGTTATTAAGAATGAGATATTTTAAATCCATTAAACTCGTCATTGGAGTTATCTTGGGTTATATTTCACCTTAAACATTCCCTAAGGATTGTTGCTATTTATGGTGCTTATAAAGGACCCAAGTTCTTCTTTATCCTCCCGGTGAAATACGTTCTCGTCTCCTTGGTCATACCAATCCAATTCTTTTCCCGTGAGTGGCAGGTTGTCACCTCATAATTTGAGATGTATCCCATAAGACCATTTAAAGCTTATTCTTTTCGTTGTTGGTTTTTTCAACAATTCCATTCGAACCTTCTCCTAAATATGCTTTTTCAAGCTCTTTTGAGGTAGAAGATGTTGTTTTCTCCTCCGTTCTTTTGATTCCGTTCTTAATTTTGTTCCGGAGGCATTGTGATGTTGCTCTTTTCAACCCATCATCTTGTTTGTCAAGATCATGTTCAGTTCCTTCCATTTTCAGTCAAAGTGCTGCCCAAATTATACCAGACTTTTCCCTATCTATCTTGTTTTAACCGGAGCGTTGTGTCCTCTGCTCAAGTCCTTTTCATCCTATCAAGTCTGCATCCCTTCTCAACCGAAGTGCTACCCGGATCGGTTCTTTCTTTCTTCTTTCTTAACAGAGTGTTTTCAACTTTGTTCTTCTTCGTTGTTTTATTTCTTCCAATTTGTTCAACCTCTCAAGGTTCTTTGGTTTCACTCGTTTGTCAAAGAAGCAACTTAGTTTTACCTCTTCTCTTTCTCTTCCGTTTTCCCTCCGGTGCCATTCTAGATCTCGGGACGAGATCCTCTCGTAGTGGTGGAGTGTTGTAACGCCCCGAGACCGATGTGCCAGTTGTCGTCCAGTTATTCGTCGTCGTTGCCATGTCATTTGCTTATGTGTTGCATTTCATCATGTCATCATATGCATTGCATCATCATGTTTTCAAAACTTGCATTCGTCCGGGTTTCCCCAGTTTCGTCTGTTGTCCGTTCTGAGCCCAAACACACTTGCACGTGCCCGCGGCACATCCATAATATTATTTTCTAAGTGGCCGGAAAATGTTCTCGGAATGGGATGAGAGTTGACATGTGGTCTTATTATAGTGTAGATAGACCGCCTGTCAAGTTTCATCGCATTCGAAGTTCGTTTGATAGCCCAACGTTAAACTATAGCGGCATTATAGCCGGTCAAAACGTCGGACGTTTTCGGTCTCTGAAAACTGTTGCCGGGCCGTTCTCTCTTCTCTCCTCTCAGTCCAAGCCCTTCTACACAGTCACAACCAACCCCTCCTGAGCCCCCCCCTTGCATCAATGCATCGAACCCCTCACGCGCGCATCCGGCAGTTGTTCTGAACCCGACCCGGGCAGTCGCCGAGTCCGGATCATCCCCAAACATCTACAAAACATCACCGTTTTCTCATTTGGACTCCCTAACTATTTTATTCTTGTCCATCCGATTACGATCGGAGGGTCCAAAGCTTGCCTCTTCTAACCCGCTACCTATATAATCAGACCGAACCCTAGCTTTTAGGCCACTTGTCCCTTCCATCCTCCTTCCTGCCGCCACTTCAAATCCTCTCGGGATCATTGCCAGATCCACCTAGTTTTTTCCCCATCCACCCAAATGGCAGTCTCCTGTGCCTTCCCGATCCACCCATCGATCCACCCCCACCGAGCTCCTCTGCTCAACCCCCCAGACCCAGCTCGCCTCAGGACCCAGCAGGCCGCGCCCTCCGGCGACCCCGCTGCCGGCGACCACGACCAGGACCGGCCTTGTCCTGCTCCTCTCTGTCTTCTTCTCCTTCCTCATCCCGTTCCTCTCCTCCTGTTTTTCCCTCTATCTCCATGTCTCGTTGTAACAGAGACCCCTGCAGGTTCCCGTCGCCATGGACGACCTCCTCGTCGCCCGTCCGTCGCTTGAGGTAACGCAGCCGCGCCAAGTCCCGTGCCATCGAGCCGTCGCCCTTGGTTTCCCTCGCCATGGAGTCCCCTGCTCCTCCCCTGCGCCTGAAACTGGTTCCACCGGCCTCTGTTTGCTCTATATCGAGCAGAGGAGAACGCCAGCGCTTCACCTCGGCCTCCTCGACCTCCTTCGCACTGGATCCGTCGGGTCCCGACCATCCCCGTCGTTGCCGGACTTCTCAGCTCGCCGAAGCCCCAAGTCCCTCGCCGGCGTCCTGCCCCACTGGAGCCGCAGCGCCGCCTCTGCCTCTGTTTGCTCGGGAACGAGCACCCGCCCGCGTTGACTTCTCTCGCGTGGATCCATCGAGGCCTCAACTGCCTCCAAGCCCAGCTCCACCAAGGCCGGCCTACCTCTCCTCCAGACGGGCCAAGGCCCACTGGGTGAGCTGACCCCAGCGCCCCATCCTTTTTTCTCTCTCTCTCTGTTGGCCTAGACTTGCACCAGTTTCAGCCCATGGATGTTTTTTTTTCAGTCTCTGTGAATTTAGCTAATTTCCAGGGAATTGCAGTTTTATAGAAAACCCCCTAGTTTCATGCATTTAATAACTTCACAACCGTGCATCGGATCTAAATAAATTATATATGAAACTTGCTTAGAATTTTGTCTAGTATCATAATATGTCGTTTTCATCTATGTTTAAAATGTCTAAAATGTTGTTTGTTTAAATTTGCTCCTAATGCCATGCTAAAATGATTTAATTCATAACTAAATAACCGTAGCTCCAAATTAAATAATCTTTATATGTAAATCGGGTAGAAAAATGCCTAGTTTAACATGGTGTACTTGTTTTGCATGTTTAACAACCCTAAAAGTGTGTTTAGGGTAGAACAGTACCATAACCAAAATATGCATATGGGGATTTACCGGAATTGTTGTTCGTTGTTTCCGGCCTCATTTAAACTTGCCTAGATAGGTAGTTTTCTTTGCTTCACCCTCTTGCCATGTTTAACAACATTTAATATTGTTGGGTACATAACGAGAGAGAACTAAATAAGTCATGTGGTGTTTTCTTCAATATGCAACGGAGTTGCATGTTGAGCTCCACTTAATTTGCAGGATTATTTGTGCATTTTGCCATGCCATGCTTCATTAAATCGGACATGCATCATACTTGATTGTGCATCATGCCATGTTCATGTTGTGGTTGTTTACTATGTTGTTTGCTTTCTTTCCGGTGTTGCTTCTTCGGGTTGGTTCCGATAACGTCGCGTTTGTGAGGATTCGTTCGACTACGTCCGTTTGCCTTCTTCATGGACTCGTTCTTCTTCCTTGTGGGATTTCAGGCAAGATGACCATACCCTCGAGATCACTACTATCTTTGCTTTGCTAGATGCTCGCTCTTTTGCTATGCCAATCCTATGATGCCTACCACTTGCTTTCAAGCCTCCCAAATTGCCATGTCAAGCCTCTAACCCACCTTGTCCTAGCAAACCGTTCATTGGCTATGTTACCGTTTTGCTCAGCTCCTCTTATAGCGTTGTTAGTTGCAGGTGAAGATTGAAGTTTGTTCCTGGTTGGAACATGGAGATGTTGTTCCTTGTTGGGACATTGTTTACTTGTTGGGATATCACAATATATCTTATTTAATTTAATGCATCTATATACTTGGTAAAGGGTGGAAGGCTCGGCCTTATGCCTGGTGTTTTGTTCCACTCTTGCCGCCCTAGTTTCCATCATATCGGTGTTATGTTCCCGGATTTTGCGTTCTTTACGCGGTTGGGTAATAATGGGAACCCCTTGACAGTTCGCCTTGAATAAAACTCTTCCAGCAATGCCCAACATTGGTTTTACCATTCGCCACCTAGCCTCTTTTTCCCTTGGGTTTCGCGGACTCAAGGGTCATCATTATTTTAACCCCCCCCCCCCCCGGGGCCAATGCTCCTCTGAGTGTTGGTCGACCTGTCAGCTGCCGGTGGCCACCAGGGGCAACTCTGGGCTGGCCTACCCGTACCTAAGACAATCTGAGTGTGCCCTGAGAAAGAGATATGTGCAGCTTCTATCGGGATTTGTCGGCACATTCGGGCGGTGTTGCTGGATTTGTTTTAACTTGTCAAAGTGTCTTGTTGTACCGGGATACCGAGTCTGATCGGAATGTCTCGGGAGGAGGTCTATTCCTTCGTTGACCGTGAGAGCTTGTCATGGGCTAAGTTGGGACACCCCTGCAGGGATTTGAACTTTCGAAAGTCGTAACCGCGGTTATGGGCAGATGGGAATTTGTTAACGTCCGGTTGTAGAAAACCTGAAGTTGACCTTAATTAAAATGCATCAACTGTGTGAGTTACCGTGATGGTCTCTTCTCGGCGGAGTCCGGGAAGTGAACACGGTGTTGGAGTTATGTTTGACGTAGGTTGTTATAGGATCACTTCTTGATCATACTTTTATCGACCGTGCTTTGCCTTCTCTTCTCGCTCTCATTTGCGTATGTTAGCCACCATATATGCTAGTCGCTTGCTGCAGCTCCACCTCATACCTTTACCTTACCCATAAGCTTAAATAGTCTTGATCGCGAGGGTGCGAGATTGCTGAGTCCCCGTGACTCACAGATACTTCCAAAACCAGCTTGCAGGTGCCGATAAGTCCGTGCAGATGACGCAACCAAGCTCAAGGAGGAGCTCGATGAAGATCTTGTCCTTTGTGTTGTTTCGTTCTAGTTGGTCAGTAGTGGAGCCCAGTTGGGGTCGATCGGGGACCTTTGTCGCATTTGGGGTTCTTCTTTTATTTTGGTTCCGTAGTCGGACCTTGAGTGTATTTGGATGATGTAATGCTTTATTCATGTAATTGTGTGAAGTGGCGATTGTAAGTCAACTATGTATCTTTCCCTTATGTATTACATGGGTTGTGTGAAGATTACCTCACTTGCGACATTGCTTTCAATGCGATTATGCCTCTAAGTCGTGCTTCGACGCGTGGGAGATATAGCCGCATCGAGCGCGTTACAAAAGGGGCGTGCGCTGCGGGGCCGGCTCCCTGTCGGCCAGCAGCTGGCCGATCGGTCGGCAGCTGGCTGACTGGGTCGCCCGTGACCCAGCCTGCGCCGACAGCCAGCGCCCGACGTGGCCTGGCCAATAGTCGGCCTCCGCGTGGCCGAGAAGCCACCTGTCGGCTAGCAGTTGGCCGATAAGGTCCAGTCGGCCTGCTGCTAGCTGACTAGGACCAGTCGGCCAGCTGCTGGCCGACTGTGTATTATTTTTGAAAATAATTTTTTGGGCGTAATATTTGTGCAAATTACTAAAAAAATGTATCATTTTAAAAAAATTAGCTGATTATTGTACACACATCATTATTGCAACCTAGTGGTCAGCTTGGTAAACTACCAACAAAAATTTGCAATCAAGAAAAAAATATCACATGATTATTGCGGGACATAATTAACAAATTCAATATTTGCGAACCAACCTATGATTGAATCATTAGAAGGACAGTGGTAACCCCAGCCTACCAGAGTACGAGTCCTAGATTTGACATTGGTGCTCGCATTTTTCTAGATTTCTTTCAGACCACGTTCTCGTCAACTACGAAGGCATCTATGACGACTTTGTCAATCAAGCCGATGTGCTAGCTCAATTCTTAGATGTGCTCATAGAGGTAAGGTGTGCGTGTGTGCGTTCACAGGGGGTGAGTATGTGGACGTATGTATGACCGTCTGTGTGTGTACCGTGTTAGAAAAACAAATTCAATATTTCCAACTTGAGTTTTTCTTAGGTACACTCAAACTTATATAGACAGTCAAACTTATCAAACTTATTTAACAATTTGTTTAACTGGAGTCATGGATGATCTTTTTAGTTAGTCAAGCAGTATTGTATTAAAAGGTTAACAAAAATAGATGGATTCTTATATTTGTAACTTATTCTCTATCAAAAGTTATCCGACAACTTGCAATTTGTCAAAAAGACACAAAATATGCAATTGTTGCACAACATACTCAATAACTTGTATGTTAGCGACTTAGTGCCATTCTGCATCATAATTTATTTTGTGTTTTTAATTGAGTGCACCTTTAGTAAATTTTATGTTGCCATATTTCTACACATTAGCTATATGTGTATATTACGTGTGTGTCTCGTTCTTCTCAGAGACAAGTATATCTTTGCAAACCAGTTTATTTTGGCGGGATGCATATATTTTGCATTGCAATAAGATGTCAGTAATGCTATTTTATGATTTAAATGGAAGTTTTTTAATATTAAAATAGTTTTTTACATGATACTTTGACCACCAATGAACATGTTTCCTCACATCCTCCTACTTATCGTAGTTTAAAAGGACGTAAGGTTATGTGGTCCACCCATATGTCTCTCCTTCACCCCCCTGCATTTTAAAACTTTTACCTCCCATCTTTGTTTTTTCACCGGGTTTCTTAAAAGTTGCTTCAACTACCTCACATTTAGATAAACCAATAAATACTTATCAAAGTAGTGTTTATCAAGTAAAATTAGTTTATTTTATACAATCACATTAATTATTTGAGTACATACTCCTTTCGTTTTTATTTACTTCATATTAGAGTTGACTGAAGTCAAACTTTGTAAAGTTTGAGCAAATTTATAGAAAAAAATATAAATACTTAGCATAACAAATCTATATGATGTGGAAGTACATTCAACAACGAATATAATGGTATTGATTTGTTATTGTATATGTTAATATTTTTGTCTATAAACTTTGTCAAAGTTTGTAAAGCTTGACTTTGACCAAAACTAATATGCGGAAGGCAGTAAATAACAGGCTACTCTACTAGAATATTAATGCCTCGGTTGCAATGTACAGACAATTATCTAGTCCATAAAAACAATCTTACACTACAAAATCAGATTCCATGGACGTACTTACGTTTGAGTAGTTAACACTAGGGAAGTTTTGCTTTGCACACCCTAACTCCAACCGGGCGTAAAGTACTCAAGCTTCAAAAAAATTATTGGCCTCAATTAGTGTATACGTAATTAGAGATCGAACTATAGCATAAAAAGCAACTAAGGCGACGACGATTAGAGTGGTTGACGCGTGCATCGTGCATGTTTCACACGCACGTTATACAGGCCGGCACGTACGTGCA
Organism: Triticum aestivum; assembly: GCF_018294505.1. NCBI lineage: Eukaryota > Viridiplantae > Streptophyta > Magnoliopsida > Poales > Poaceae > Triticum > Triticum aestivum. Next base: position 43,986,449 of record NC_057806.1, on the reverse strand, counting down.
CACAAAAAGATTGGCCGGCCCTGTGTGTATGCTTGTCCAATCATGATTAGTTGGTCCAGCTAAGCTAAATTATCTCATCAACTTCTTGGCTGGCTTTGGCGTCTCCTTATAGAAGCTTGTTTAGTTAATTAGTTAGTTTATAGATAGCTCGGGGTCTCTCTCTATCTTTCCCTACTAATAAAGCACGGAGTGCTTCTGGTCGTCCGTCGTCGCTATCGATTTTGCATAAAAGTCCTTCAGTTTATTCGAATTCAACCCGCAGTCCCTGTTTAAGTGGATCTGGAAAAACGCTTTAATTTTGCACAAAGGACCCTATGTTTTGGTATATTCAAAACGCGGTCCTTTTTACATGGGCGGCGCGACTGGAGCTTGCAGGGGGCGGATCCGCGCACGGCGGGGGCTTGGAGGCGGATCCGGAGGTGGGCGGCGACGCGGGGGGCGAGGAAGGCCGGAGCGCGGCTTCCCGGGCGGATCCATGGCAGAGAAGAGACTGGGTGGTGAGGTTGAGAAGAAGGGAGAAAAGTGGGGCGGTGCGGCGACCCACGCAGGAGCTCGCCGGAGCCGGGTGACGATGGACGGGCGCGGGAGACAGAAGGATCCGGCGCGGCGGCGCGCACTCCTTGTAGTTGGAGGCGGGCCTTCATGGCCGCGGCGCCCCTCCCCCCGCGACAGCTCAGGCAGCGGTCAGATCCGCCCTCCCTCCCTCCCTCACTCCTCGCACTGGAAGACCTAGCCGCTGGGCCATGGTGACCGACGGCGATGATGACGGTGGTGGCTACCTCGACGATGGATAAAATCCGCTCCGCCCCTCCTCTTATCCGTCGACGACCGCTTGAATCCCGAGAGGAGAGGAGAGGAGTGGGAGATCCATGGCGGCGGAAAGATCCGCGCCTGGATCGGACCTGCTCGTCAAGGAGACCCACGCCATGGAGCTGCTCGTCAATGTTCCACCCTGGTGAGTGTCGATGCCATGGTTCTGCCCTTCTTCCCTCCCCTTCCCTGATGCTCTTCTCTCCCTCACGCAGGCACACATCCAACATCGCCATGGACCAGTAGCTCAAGCCGTCTTCTTCCAGATGGTGATGGGGTTCCCTCACCATCTGCAGGTCATCATCCTTAAGGGCTCCACCATCTGCAGGTCTTCCTTCTTCTCTTCTCTCTGTTGGATTCCATTTGATTTTTCTGCTCTATTGGTGAAGCTCCCTCTCTTCTCTGCTGCAGTGTCTACAGTGGACTATTTGCATCTTCAGTGCAAATACCTGATTGTATATGGATGGATTGTAGGGTCTAACCACCTTGATTTGATTCGGGCTGGAGCAGCAGCAGCAGGTCCTTCCTTCCATGGAGGGCATCCACAACATGACCCGCACAAGGAGCTCCAAGCAGACAAAGGTACCTGCTCCATTGTTGTACATGTTCGTGAGTTCTTTGTGATGATGAAACCACTGATTGGATGTCCTGATTAGATACAATCCATTCCATTGAACTGTGGGGACAACATGAGGCACATGTCTCTGATTTGTTGTTACTTTGGTTGACAATATGTACTGTGCATGCGTGTGTGTGTTGATAAGTAGCAGATTTGCTTGGCCGCCTGTGACACTCATGCCAAATCCTTGACATTTCTGGGGTTATACAACCATCATGTTTTCTAAGGTTTTGTTTTCCCGCCTCCATCTCTTCCATGGCAAGCAGCACAGGTTTCTTTGTTTGTAAATTAAGCAGTCTGGTAGATTTGGAAAGGAGGAACAGGGTACTGAACTTTTATATATCTGCACAAGGTACCTTTCAATTAATAAGATTTGTTTTTCTGTTCTGAATAGGGTACTGAGCCTGATAATTGTACCTTTCTATTCTGAATTGCATATTTGTAGGAATACTATGTTATGTAAGAACATGGCGGTGCAGTCACCCGAGGTGAAGAAGCTCTGTCACCTACCTCTACATCCTCCACTAGGCTGACAAGCACAACTGCTAACAAGTATGCTAATCCACCCTCATCTGCATCGCTTCCTCCTAGCCTGTGATTTATGACATGGAGCATGTTGTTCTGTTATCATATACACGAATCTGTCCATGCTTAAATGTGGTCATAGGTTGTGGAATAGGAGAAACAATATAATGTTCTTTAGCAGATGCAAACCTGTCCATGCCTTATTTGGACCAATAATTACTGGTGTTGCCTATTTGATATGTAAACATATTTTTTTGGATGTCTCAGAAAAATGCCATGCTACTACATAAGTTTGAATCAAACAAATTAAATTTGTAATAAGATCCCTGAAAGTAATTAAGTGCTTCTTGAATGCATGGAAACAACAAGTTAGATATCTCAGAGGTACTATGTCATATATTCTGAAAGTGGCGCACATGGATATGTATTCTTGGTTAGCTTTATGTTCCATTTCTGTTGTACATGCTCCAAGAGTTAATGTGTTATTCTGAAAGGATATGAAGTGAATTGTCTTCTACTGCAATCAATGGGCATTTCGTTCTACACATATGTCCTGATGTTGTAGTGCCACTTGATTTCCTTTAAAATTTCAGTAACAATTGAGCAATATTGGCCTTCCCTTTTTCCTGTATTAAGTACTATTCATGGAGTCAAAGCTCATGGAGATGGTCTGTTACTGATTGCTGCATCTATAGAGCTCACTAATAAAATATCTGCTGGTTCATCTAACTTATTTGATCTATATGTTTTTGTTTACCTGCAACACGAAGAGAAAAACATGCTCAATTAGTTCATAAATTTTAAAATTGTGCATTTTGTATAATTTCTGCTGGTTCCAGTCACAGCATGCCAGCATCTAATCCTTGCAGCAACACCAGGAGTAGACTTTGGATATTTTTCTATACATTTGACATTAAAGTTATACCAACTTGCATCCATCGATCACTAGCTATTACATGCAGTAGGTAATTATCTGATGTCAATGCAACATCCAAATCATTGAAATACGACCTCTTATTCTACACAGTTCTTTATGCTTTGACAAATCACAAAGTAGAAATCGATTTTAAGATAATCTATAATTATAATAAAACCAGGGATTGCTTTTCTGAAAGAAAAACAAGGGATTGTTAATATGTTTAAATATGAAGATTTGCAGTACTGTAGGTCCTTACCTCTTCTTTTCCAAAGTAGATAGGACAAAAAAAATATGTCCCCACTAATCGGTACGTGCAGCAGTGAGGAACCGAGCAAAAGGGGAGCTTGGCTTCCAATGGGGTGATGGACAGATTGTAGGTGGGTGCTTGCCTCATATCTTCAATGTGAGAATATTGATTTCTCTTCTACTCCCTCTGTTTCTAAATATAAGTCGTTCTAGGGATTTCAATACAAACTACATACGGATGTATATAGACTATGTTAGAGTGTAGGTTCACTCATTTTGCTCCGTATGTATGTAGTGGAATCTGTAGAAAGACTTATATTTAGGAATAGAGGGAATATCGGTTAGTAAGCATTTTCCAAACTGTACGAAAAAAATGTTCAGGAGTTAAACTACTTTTCTTACTATTCATGCGAGATGGCAGAATACTTTGCTTACTATTCTCTTCAATTATTCCCCGATTACAAGGATGGCATTGTTCACGAGTTAATCTACTGCAGAAAAAATGACACACCATTGTCAAGTTGGTAGGAAATCAACCTGCTGTATCTATTTGTTTTTTTCTTCTGGCATGTCCATCGACTCTGTTAACACCAAACAAAGTAACAAACTTGACAAAACTGAAACTCATCTCCCAGATTTCTCTATGCACTTCCATAGATTCTGATATGTCCATTGTCTTTACGACTTACATTTTGTATGTATCTGGAAGCTAATTCAGCATGACCCACGAGTGTTGATTTGTATGTTAGTGTGATAGAATCTCACTGAAAAAATTGACAGAATAAAGGAAAATATATATTAGATGTGTGTTATAAGAACGAGTAGTCCATGCTGCCATGCAACCAATAAGTAGTCAGACTTTAAAACCATTGTCATGCAAAAATTAGGACAACTTTTGGAGTACTTGGGTTATCCGGGTTCTTATAAACAGGTTCCCTTTGTTGTAAGAGAGCAAGGTGCTAGCGGACTCACATGATGAGTTCTATGATCCAGAGAAGGTTGACCCTAGCCAAGAGGGGCATTCAGGCGACGTGGACTCACATGATGAGTTCTGTGTTCCACATAAGGTTAATCCACCATGAAGTGTCTTGTCCATGGAGGATCGTTGTTGGCTTTGAGGGAGACGTACAGACTGTTTCCTATAACCTTTCTATTTTTTTGCTTGGCTCATTCAGTAGCTTTTGTGATAACAGTTGTGGCAAGCTTTTGTTGGTGTTGGAGCTCCCAAAGTAGAAGGGTACTCTATTTTTGTTTGCTTCTCTGTTTCGTATAGCGTGCTTACTTCCGAAGGTACATGCTCAGATTCTTTGGCCTCGGACGTTGTAGATGAAAGCCTTGATGTACTATCAGCATTTTTTGCTAATGGGGGGACAGCCGTGTTCGTTGTAAAGGAAATGAATTAATCTTTTATGTTAACAATTTATATCGGGGAATGCTAATAGAGGCCATTTTGACATGTCTGCGAGCTGCCCTGCTTTAGATGAGGATGGAAAAATACATTGAGATACTTGCTTCCGGCTTATGCTAGACACAATCTACATGCCATGCCATGCCACTACTGCACATAGCGGTACAATCCAAATGCTGTTATGCCACATCGGGTTCTGGTTGGACGGTGGTTGAAATCGAAGAAGACACAACCTAAGCAATTTGGTTACCCCGTTGCAACGCACAGGCATATTTACTAGTATATAGTAAACTAATAAAGCAGCTAATGCTTCTGCCCGTACGTCGTCGGCGATTTTGCAAAAAAGTCCCTCCATGTATGTGTATTCAACCCGCAGTCCTCAACTTAAGTCAACCGAACCGATATGAGCGAGAGAAAAGAAAAAAAACTGCCTCCCGATCTGGCCCGTACGCTGCCGCCCCGTGCTCTGCTCCTCCCCGAGCCCCCTCGCTCGATCCGGACCAGCAGGTCCCAAGCACCTCGGCCTGCTCCTCACGCCGGCGTCCAGTGCCACCGCAGCCGACCTCACGCAGCGCCTCAACGCGTGGCCTCACGCTTGTGCCTCCCCGCTGCCCCGCGCCGGCCGGCCACCGGAGTAGCGCCGCCGTACTCCTCTTCTTGTTCCCTCCCCTCACTCCGGTTCTTTCTGTCACCTCCCTCTCTCTCCTTCGCAGGAAGCCATGGCCGTCGGACCTCCATGCCTCCGCGAGCTCGCTGCCGGATTGTGACCTGTCCGCCGCCAAGCAATGGAGTGCCCGACATGGATTTGAGTTGTCTACAGCATGGAGGATGAGAGAGTTGATAGAAAGAGAGCGAGGTTGTTTGAAGACCTGCGGCAGGGGTGGAGCAAGCTGCGTGGCCCATGTCCCGGACGAATGGGCGCTCCTCTCGAGCGTCCTCCTCCCGACGGCAGGACATGCACGGGGCGGCAGATCCGGCTGCTCCGGCGTGGATCCGGCGACGGGGCGGACAGATCGAGGCGGAGGAGCACGAGGCCGACCGAGAGGTGGCCAGCCGGAGGCGGTCAGAGCTCCAAGGCAGCGGGGGTGCTGCCTGGTTGTTCGGATCGACGCGGAGGAGCACGAGGCCGACGAAGAGGTGGCCGGCCCGGCGGCGGGGCGATCTCCAAGGTAGCCGGACTGCTGCGGGTTGTTCTTTGGCGACTCCCTTCCCTCGAGAGGATAAGGAAAAAGCTGAGAGAGAGGAGGAGAGGGGCGGCGGCAGCTGGGGTGGCTCGTGGCAGAGAGGAGCTCCACTCTAGGTGCGGGTGGAGGAGACAGGGAGGCAGCACGAAGAGGTGAGCAACGCTTGGGTGGTGAGATGGATGGAGAAGAGGAGGATGAGCAGCGTTGGGTGGGTGAGGTAGGACGAGGAGGAAGATGGAGGCGGAGTGTCTGTGATGGGGAATGGCGATGTGTTGTTGTGGATAAGGGATACGCAGTGGGCGGTGCATGTTGCTTTTTTTAATCAACTGTACCGACTGAAAGCTGCTGGATTCAGACGTGCCGGGTGACTCGAAAGGGACCGGTGCAGATGCGTGTGCTTGGCAGCATGATTGATGCAGTACTAATCATACAAAGATGAGTACTAAGTACTATGGTAATCTTGCTGATTGAATTATGGGATTTATGGTAGTCCGCTAAATCGAATTGTTCTTAGCTATTCATGGGTGTATATCAATCAAGGGATCGGTGTTGTTCAGTTTGACTCTGCTTTATTCCATTGCTGGAGGATTCAAAAAAACTGTGCAATTTTAGTCATTTTTTGTTCATGTTTCGTCCAAATAAATTAAATTTTGGATTGTCCTTTTTGTCCGAGATTTCTAAAAAAAATCCAAAATTTCAAAGTTCACCCATTTCATTCAAGGGCGGCAAATTTACAAACGAAACACAAAACCTTGGCTGGATGCTATGTGTCCTAGCACCGACTACATTCAGGCTCGATCTAAGGCAGCGCGTGTGCTCGGTTGTCGGTTGTTCGGTCATGGCAGCATGTGTGGTTGCATCGCGATGACTGGTGCCAACAACGTGGTTGGTAGCGGCTGTGTGTGGTGTGATAGACACAATAACGCAACTCAGCATAGACAACACATATCATTCACTGACTGCTGCCGATGCAAGCAAATAGGAAATTCTGACGAGGGATGGATGTAGGAGTGTAGGAAACTCTTATGCTCTTTTATACGTTTTTGAGGGGGGTTGTACCCTTTCCTCTCTTTCTCGGTCTCTTTCTTTGGAACGACGCGCATAAGAGTGACAATGTACGGTTGCGGATGACAATGATTGGCATTGGATCTGCACATGTGTAGTAGGACGGCGGCTCGTGTTGAGCAGGTCGACGACATCTTGGCCCCCTCTATTTTTCTCGTCGGCTCCCTGTACGGCTTTATCAACGAGCCGACGTGGATTTATTGTTTTTGTATGAGGAAATGTGGTTGCCCTTCGTATGATACATCTTCACATGGCACAGGGTCCATTGATTACATGTTTCGCAGCCTTAGGTTAATCATATACGTCTTGCGCTTCCCTCCCTAAAAATCCTACTTTGCTCGACCCGGTAGCTTCTAACATGATGAATGACATGTTAAGTTCTTTCTCCCGGTGCAACGCACGGGCATATTTACTAGTATATAGTAAATCAATCACCCGTGACACTACGCCACCGACATGCACTGTTGTTTTAGCCGGGTAGACGGGTAACCCGGCGCTAATCATGATGCACTCTACGTGGCTAGTCTGACGATGCATGCGTCTTTGGTGCCGGAGTAATCAGTTTTGTTAAAGCACATCTGTCCAAAAATATTGCATATATTCAACAGCTCCCTGTCGGAAAATCAACATAGTGACTGCTCCTGTAGGTAGCCACCCCTCCCTTCCTGCGCTGCTGGCCGCTCCGGCCGCAGCGGTCACCGCCCCCGCGCCCAGCATGGGCGCGCCGCCCCATCGCCCTGCTTCCGCCTCGGACCCGCATGGCCGCCCTGCTTCAGCCTCGGATCCGCATGGCCGCCCCGCTCCTGGCTCTGATCCGCGGGTCTCCTCGGCGCCCCCCGCTCCATCCTCGGCCGAGATCCCGGGCCCTGGCGCGTCTTCAAGGCCGGATTCGGCGGCCCCGCCGCGCCTGCTGCTGCGTGGGGGCTGCTCTAAGGCGCCTACCTCGGAAGACCCGGCGGATCTCAGCCCTCCCCCGGCCCGATGCATTCAATCCATCATCGTTGTCCCATCCCCAGCGGTCGATCATTCCCCTTCTGAAATGGACGGTGACTGGACCGAGGTCTCCTCGCGCAAAAGCCGTAAGGCAGCCCTGGATCTGTCGGTTCCTTCAAAGAAGAGCGCGGCTCCGCGCTCGGACCGGCGGCCGAGCTTCAATGCGATGGGTGGCCGGGAAGCTTTCTTAAGCCGCTTCTACGGCCGCTGCTTTCGCTGCCTCAGCAAGCACCACCGTAGAAAGGACTGCCGCGACCCTCTCTGCTGCGTGATCTGCGAGCTCTGCGGCCACTTTGCCAGGGAGTGCCCGCAAAATCCACGAAACGGCCATGGCGGCCCTGCCTCCAGTAGGATAGGTCTGCTCCCCCCTCGCTCCTCTGTCCACACTCGCCTCCGTTTCCCCACCCCCGCCCACGCCACCGCTGGCCCCTCCATCCCCGACGACTGCTGACATGGCTGAGCTCAGCTTGGTCGACCCGGCCAGGCGCCCCCGCGCAAGCCACAAGGTCGGCGAGTCCACCTCGGCCATCAAGCAGAGCCTCTTCTTCCTTCGACGCCACGCCGTCACGCTGCGCGCGGCCGACGGAATCTGCGCCACCTCGCCCATGGCGGTGGGCCGCGCTTTTGAGGCGCAGCTGTGCATCCACCACACCACCTGCGGGTGACAGCGCACAACTTGGAGGATTTCTTCGTCGCCTTCACCCAGCCTGCCCACCACGACAACGCGGTGCGCCGCGGCACCCTGCGCGTCGACGGTGTCAACTTCAACATCGCGCCCTAGGGTGAAAACGACCACGCTGGCCACGGCATCTTCCACCTCCACGTCCGCTGTGTCATCGAGCACCTGCCTCAACAGTACTGGACCCTGGAGGGTGTCCACGAGGTGTTCGGCGACAAGGTGCGCATCGACCGGCTCGACAGCCGCACGCTGGAGCGCGACCACACCAAAACCTTCGCTTGCTGGGTGTGGGTCTAGGACATGGCGTTCATTCCCACCCGGCACACCTACTGGAAGCTCCCTCGGGGCGCCGGACGTGTCGAGGAGATGGAGGGTCACTCGTCGCCCGATCAGCGTGTCACCCTGCCGCCCGGTGCCGAGCGCTACGACCTCCTCATCCATGTCGACAGGGTGGAGGACTGGTCCCCTTGCTCTTCGCACTCATCCCACTCAGCTCAGAGCGGCCTACCCTCCTCCGACTCCGACCACGACGACAGCTTGCCGCGCACCTACACGGGCACCTGGGTCATGCATGTGGAGGACGGCCAGATGGAGGAGCGCCACCGCCGTCTGCAGCGCGCGCCGATGGTGGACACGGGCTGCCGCGGCCTTCCTCGTGGCGGCCCCCGCCGCAACGATGAGGGGAGGGGGGCGGCGGCGGCGGTGGCCGACACTCCTGGAAGGACACGCTGCTTGGGCGCGGGCGTGGCTCCAACGCCTCGCCAGGAGTGGACGGGGCCACCAGCAGGGTGCGCCAGCGCAGCCGCTCCCCTCCCCCCGCCGCTCTAGAAGCTCAAGAAATCGCGGCCAGCATGGTGGCCGTGACCGATCGTCCGGCAAGGCGTACCCAAGCAAGAAGAAGAGCGGCAGCTAGCGGCTGGCAAGTCAGGTGCACATGCCCACACCTCCCCCTCCCGCACGTGTGCCGGCCCTCGACGGGGTCGACGAGTTTTTCGCCACGACTGACAAGGCCATCCCCGCCCCTGCTCTCCGGAGACGTCATCGCGGCCCAGCTCGACGAGATGATCGTGGCATCAACGGCCATGTCCCTTGACTTCGACGAGGGTGCAAGCAAGAGGAGGGGCATGGCGGCAGTGGAGATGCCGGACGCATTCAGCCCCACGCTCTCTGGAGCGTGCCACAACCCGGCTCTCCTCAGCTGCCAGACACCGACGGCCGTGACCACGGTTGCCGTCCAGCTAGGAGAGGTGACGCAGCAAGTTCAACACCTAGAGATTGCAGAATCCTCTGCCGCCCCACGACGCCTCTTCTGCGACAAGCCAGCCCCCCTGCTTGGCCTGCCACCGTCCAAGCGCAGCTCTGCTCCACCCAAGGTCCGTGCTACATCAGTTCCCCCGCCGCGTCAGAGAGCGCGTCAGGCGGCCCAAAACTACAAGGTGCCGGTGGCGCAGCGCGGCTCGCTCCGTCTGGTCCAGGGGCTGGGCCTCCTTGGCCCGAAGGAGAAGATGACGAAGAAGGCTGCGGAGGCGCTCGTGTGTAGGTTCGATGAGCCCCTATCCAACGAAGATATCGCCGTCATCGCCAAGCTCACCAGGCTGGGCAAGGACGCTCTATGCATCGCTGCTGGCCTCAACGGGCCGGAAGGAGTCGCCGAAGAGGCCATGGTTTAGTCATGTTAGGAACCAACCTGTGTTGTAGCTGTAGTTCTAGTTTCCGGCGATGGCCAGCACTCGGCTGGTCGGAGTTAGGTTTGCTTCAATCATGTATCAGTGCATGGCTGAGGCCGGTCCGGCGCCGTCGTGATTTGGGGCCTATTGGTGGTCGAGGCGTCCCCCGGAGAGCTGGATGGTGTACCTGTTCGCCTTTACTCGTTGTAGTCGCCGGAGAAACCATCAGTGTCCAGATGAATGACGACCTCCACTCCCCCCCCGATAATGAGCTGGAACGTACGTGGACTGAACTCGCCAGTGAAGAGAGAAGCGGTTAGAGAAGTAGTTGCTGCCCATCGGGCCGCCATTCTATGCATGCAAGAGACCAAGATAGATGTTTGGTCGTCAGCCCTCGTCCGCGAAATCGGTGGCAATACACTGCAGGGTTGCGCCGTCATGCCTGCAATCGGCACCCGCAGTGCCATTGCCATCCTGTGGAACAAAGAACTCGTAGACATCGTCACCCACGCTGTCAGCCAATTTGCAGTCACGATCAGGGTCACCGTAGCTAGATGCCACACATCCTTCTGGCTAACCACGGTCTACGGACCAAACGACGACGCGAGCAAAGAGGCTTTTCTCGCTGAGATCTCGAGCACGGCCCCGCCCATGTCTGAACCTTGGATAATCTGCGGTGATTTCAACCAAATCTACGAAGCAAGGGAGAAGAACAACCTCAACCTCAATAGGAGGCTAATGGGCCGCTTCAGGACGACCATTGACAGAGCGGGTCTTCGTCAGCTCAAATGCAGCAACCGTAAGTACACCTGGAGCAACGAGCGCGACAACCCAATCCTAGTGGGCATCGATAAATTCTTCTGCAACGTGTCATGGGAAACCCTTTTTTCACTGACCATGCTCATGGCCGCCTCCACTACCTGCTCCGACCATTGCCCGCTGGTGCTGTCCGATGCGGCGGGGCCCCGCCGGCGCAGGTGCTTCAAGTTCGAGTCCTTCTAGTCGCGCTTCCCGCGCTTTGCGGACACGGTGAACGCGGCCTGGGCGAGGCCGGTGGCTGCCTCCTGCGCATTCACCCGCCTCCACGTCAAGCTTGCTCGTACGGCCAAAGACCTATGCATTTGGAGCCAGGGCCTCTTCGGTGATGCAAGGCTGCAATTCCATATGGCCTGTGAGGTCATCTTGCGCCTCGACGAGGCTCAGGAACGGCGCCAGCTTTCTCCGTCCGAACGCGACCTGCGCAGGAGCCTCAAGCTCAGATTGCTGGGGCTGGCAGCGATCGAGAGATGCAGGAAGAGGCAGGCCTCCAGGCTCACCTAGCTGCGCTCCGGCGACGCCCCAACAAAGTTTTTCATGGCAAAAATCTGCTCGCAGAAGAGAAACAACTACATACAATCTCTGAAGGTCAATGATACAGTAGCTGCGGCACACAGCGACAAAGAAGCAGCAATCCACAACCACTTTGACATCATCCTTGGGGCTACACAGCAGCGATCGTCTACAATAAACTGGGGGCAACTACACATTCCCATAATCCAAGGTGGTAGGCTGGATAACCCCTTTTCTGAGGAAGAGGTGTTGGCGGCGATTCAGGCATCTCCGGCAGAGAAGTCCCCCGGGCCGGACGGCTTCAACGGCACATTCTTCCGATCGTGCTGGCAGATAATCAAAGAAGATGTCATGCATGCCTTCAACCAATTCTACAACCTGGCAGGTAGCAATTTTGGGTTGCTAAATTCAGCAATCGTAGCCCTAATCCCCAAGAAAGACGGCCCGAACAGCATAAATGATTACCGGCCGATTAGCCTGATACACTCCATCGCCAAGCTAGTCTCCAAAGTGCTCTCGATTAGGCTCGCCCGGATCATCCAACGCATCATATCGCCGGCCCAGACAGCTTTTCTGAAAACAAGATGCCTTCATGACAGTTTTGTCTATGTTCAAAATTGTGTTAAAGCTCTGCACCGGAAAAAGACGCCGACGGTTCTTCTTAAGTTAGACATCTCGAGGGCCTTCGATAATGTTTCGTGGGAATATCTGCTCAAGCTCTTGGTGAACCTTGGTTTCAGTGCGAGATGGCGGGACTGGATCACCATGCTGCTGGCCACCTCATCGTCAACCTTCCTCCTCAATGGCGTCCCCGGCCAAACCATCATGCATCGGCGTGGCCTATGGCAGTGTGACCCCATGTCCCCGCTTCTGTTCATCCTTGCGATCGATCCCATCCATCGCCTTCTTAAAGCGGCTGAAGAAGAGCTCCACATTACGCCGGTGCCAGGCAGGGAGATCAAGTTTAGGGTTAGCTTATATGCGGACGACGCCATCATCTTTGCAAACCCCATTAGAGAAGAGATCGACTATCTCATGGATATGCTTGAGAGCTTCGGCGACGCTACGGGCCTGAAGATAAACAACGCCAAGTCCACGGCAACGCCGATTTGCTGCCACAACATCGACCTCACCACGGTGCTTCAGTCTTTTGGGGGACCGATCGCGCAATTCCCGATCAGATACATGGGGCTTCCACTCACAACTGGCCGACTTAGGCTAGTACATCTTCAGTTCATCCTGGATAGATTGCGGGCTAGACTAGCGGGCTGGAAAGGGAAAATGCTCTCTATGGCCGGGCGCAGGGTCCTCGCCAGATGCGTCCTCACCGCCATGCCAACGTTTGCCTTCACAGCCCTCAAAATCCCAGTGAAGCTGCTGAAAGAAATAGACAAATGTAGACGTTGCTTCCTTTGGGGCCATGATCAAGAGCTCACCAGCGGCAGCTGCAAAGTGAATTGGGCACGGGTCTGCTCCCCTATCGAGCATGGTGGCCTTGGCATCCTCGACCTGTACAAGTTCACTCGTGCTCTCCGCCTTCGCTGGCTCTGGCACGCCTGGAAAAGCCCGGAGCGCCCATGGGTAGGAACAGAGCTGCCATGCGATGCCTCCGATCACGCCCTTTTTAGTGCGGCCACAAAGGTGACTATTGGCAATGGCAAAACAGCTAGTTTCTGGCACTCGGCTTGGATCGATGCGTCTCCGCTGAAGCTCCTCCACCCCAACCTCTTCAAACACTCCAGAGAAAAGAACAGATCGGTGGCGCAGGCCCTACACGAAGACCGCTGGGTTTCTGACCTGGCGCACGGTGACACTGGTTCTATTGCACATGAGGTGCTCATTTTGCACCGCCGGCTGCAATCGTACCACCTTCAGGAAGCCAGCCAAGACCGGATCGCTTGGAAGATTGAAGCATCCGGACAGTACACTACACATTCAGCCTACCGCGCCTAGTTCCAGGGTTCTGTGCAGACTTAGTTCCGCGAGCTGATCTGGACCACCCGAGCGCCTGCAAAGCTGAAAATCTTCGCCTGGCCGCTCCACCAGAACCGACTCTGGTGCAATGATAGGTTGCAGCGGCGAGGATGGCCTAACAGCTACTTCTGCCCGTTATGCCTCCGCAACCTGGAAAGCTCTGAGCACTTGTTCTGGCTTTGCCCCCTCGCGACGGCAACCTGGAATGCCATTGCTACATGGAAGTGTTGCCGCGCACTAGGCCAGGAATCCTGGATTGGCAACGTAACCTCTCTGGACAAGTTCAGAGCTATGTCAGATGCAACACCGCCATCTCACAGGAAAGCGATCAAGTCACTTGCATTGCTTGCCCTATGGCACATCTGGCAAGAGAGGAATCACTGAATTTTTAGGGCAAAAGAGGCCAAGGTGGAAGACATCCTCAACGAGACCAGGAGAGGGCTAGGCCTCTGGTAACAAGCCGACATCAAGTCAATTCAGCGCCCCTTCAGGGACCCGCCGGGAGAGTAGGCTAGCGGCCTGTGCCTGGTGGCACTTTTGTTTTTCTCTGATCTTCTTCTTCCTTAGTCTCCTTGATCTTCGGATCTCCACCTTTATCGCTTTGTCATCTGCTCCCTGCTTAAGTTCAATGAAACATTAGCCTTCGCTGGTCCTTCAAAAAAAATATTGCATATCTAAATTCTGTTTCATTGATTTTATGTAAATATTCATGCAGATTTTTTTCTTTTATTTTTTTATTTTTTTATAGTTTGATTGAGTCATTTAGATGTGCAATAATTAGAGCATATCTATTGTAATACTTTGTCTGTTTCTTCTTACTTTTATCGTAGTATTGTAAGTAAAAAATATTGAAGTTTGGCGAACGTTGTAAAGGAAAAGAAATTAACATTCACAATACCAAATCAAATATCATTATAGCATCTACAGCCCGTTGTAAAGGAAAAGAAATTAACATTCACAATACCAAATCAAATATCATTATAGCATCTACAGCCTTCCTCTTCAAATCCTCTTCAACGTCCGATGACACGCACGCTCGACCAGTGACCGAGCATGAGAGAGAAGGAAAAAAGTGACCCAACCATACCTCTCATATCATCCCTATATATTCGGACTGTCCGCGAAGGCTCATATGGAGACCAAATGTAGCAATACGAGGGCTCGCGGACGTGCCTGGTCAGTCCATCATGTAGGATGCGGCCCACCCGTACCACATTTTCTCTTTCTTTTCTTTCTTTCTCTTCATCTTCATCAATCACATGCGGGTGATGGGACGTATAAAAAAAGAGAGAAGCATGACTGCATGCATCGACAAATAGGGGCACAAAACGGACACGTCTGGACACTAACCGGGCGCGCCCACAGACATTTGGACTCGACCTCCCTCTGTCAGCCATTATAGCACCTGGTGGAGGGGATGGGATCCCGGTGCCTCGGCTCCGTCTAGTAGTTTAGCCTAGGTTTTTTCTATCGCGGAGACGACGCTTTGGGTGGATGGCAGTGTTTCATCTTTGAGTTGGTCTCCCGGGCTCCAGTCCTCTTTGAGTTCACCCTTTGGGGCGGAGTTGATGGACCTCCGGCATAGATTCATGTTGTCTCCTCATGGCAACGAGGTTAGGGTTTTTGTAGCGCGTATAGAACGATGAGATTTGATGTCAAGTGGTTCAAATTGATTCAAGCGTTCAATGGTGATGACCGCGATTCTGCGTCGTTGGTCCTTAGGGGCACATGCACGAAGGCTTCCAGGCTATTATCAACAAGGTCAGTCTGGCACTGCTAGGGGAGCGACGACAGTGGCACGTCAACCGCTCATTCTAGTGGCAGAAGTTGTTGTTCGATGATCCAGGGTCCTTAATGTAATTTTATTGATGTTTGAGATGCTTTATACTACTGCTGCACCTTTTATAATATATTTGGATCATTTTTTGCAAAAAGGGAAAAACTAACATGTAAAGTAAAAAAACAATTTAGTAGTTCTTTATTTTTTAAAATATGTTTCTGCATGTAGTATTTGTTTTTTGCTTAATATATGGTTCAACTAATTCTATGTTTTGCATGGAATTTTGTTATGAATGTGCGAGCTGGAGGGCGCGCTAGACTAAATTCAATTTTTTTAGAATGCTAGAATAAATTCAGCTAGTGCCTTATACTTCTACTTTTGCAATGTCAGTTTCGTTTAGGAAGAGAAGGGTTGTAGATATCTAAATTTTTGATAAATCACTTTTTGTCGACTCAAAATGTAGTATTAATGGATAGAAATATAATGAGAGCATACCCGGCCTCTGGACAATCAGGATGCACACAATCAACATCAATACACGTAAAGTATCATGTCAGCAAGCAGCAAAGCCATGCAAGACCTAATTGAAGGGGGAAAAGAGCAACCATGATCCACACAAGCCACAAAAATCCAGGCTGAAGCCACCGCCGCAGCCATGGCCATTCCCACCACCTGGCTCGGCGACATTGTCAGTGGACGGCTCCTATTGTCAAACGGACAGTTCGGCGGGCTCTAGCATGATTTTGAGAGACGAGAAAGGCTCTGTGATCTTCACAGCATACAAACGTCTCAAGCGAACAGTTCGACGGGGTTTGGCATGATTCTGAGAGACAAGAAGGGCTCTATGATTGCAGCATACAAACGTCTCCTCTATTGTAGCGATGCTCTGGAGTACAACTTACATGCAATCAGGGAAGACATTGACTTGGCGATACATCGGACTCCCCTATCGGTTTTAGTCCAGTTTTACTGCTCCAGTGCTTTATCGGCGTTTATGGACGGATCTTTAGACAAGCTAGTCTATGGCCATTTGAATTATGAGATCAAACTCTCAATGGAATATACGGTGTTTACTCATGTTAAGATTGCTCGTGAACATAATAGGATTTCAGATTGTTTAGCGAACTTTGGGCATAGCAGGGATAGCACTATGTGTTGGCTTAACCAAACCCCTACTTGTGCTGTGAAACTTGTCGCTTTCGATAGTAATCCTATGAGTATGGAATAAATACCCTATATTTCCTCACACACAAAACATGATCCACACTGAACAACTTTATACCAATGAAGACGATGCAAACGTACATGATCCGGACATAGCTACCTTGTTGTCAAAGGCGTGTATGTACAAAGTCGCAACAATAAACAACGATCAAGCAAACTGAAAATCGTTGGCAACCACCGCATGATCAAAGTGCGGGGATATAATATTTTGGATTTAGCCTAGGTTTTTTCTATCGTAGAGACGGCGCTTGGGCGGATGGCATTGTTTCATCTTTGAGTTGGTCCTTCGGGCTCCAGTCGTCTTTGAGTTCACCCTTTGGGGCAGAGTTGATGGACCTTCGTCATAGATTCATGTTGTCTCCTCATGGCGGCGAGGTTAGGGTTTATGTAGCGCTTATAGAATGATGAGATTTGATGTCAGGCGGTTCGAATCGATTTAAGCATTCAATGATGATGACTGTGACTCTGTGGCGTTGGTCCTCAAGGGCACATGTACGAAGACTTCCCAACTATTATCAACAAGGTCAGATTGGCACTGCTAGGGGAGCAGCGACAGCGGCACGTCAACTGCTCATTCTAGTGGCGGTAGTTGTTGTTCGATGATCCATGTCCTTATGTAATTTTTATTGATGTTTGAGATGCTTTATAGTACTACTGCTGCACCTTTACAATACATTTGAATCATTTCTGCAAAAAAGAGAAAAAACTAATATGTATAGTAAAAAAACGATTTAGTAGTTCTTTATTTATTCTTTAATATTTTTCTACGGGCAGAGTAATCGTTCTTTGCTTAATATATGGTTTTGCTAATTCTATGTTTTGCATGGAATTTTGTTATGAATGTGCGAGCAGGAGGGCGTGCTAGAATAAATTCATATCTTTTTAAGAATGCTAGAATAAATTCAGCTAGTGCCTTATACTTCTAGTTTTGCAATGTTGTGTGGAGAAAGAGAAGGGTTGTAGATAGCTATTTTTTTGATAAATGACTTTTTGTTGACTCAAAATGTAGTATCAACGGATAGAAATACAACGAGAGCACACCCGGCCTCTGGACAACTAGGATGCACACAGTCAACATCAGCACACATAAAGTATCATATCGGCAAGCGGCAAAGCCATGCAAGACCTAATCGAAGGGGGGAAAGAGCAACCATGATCCACACAAGCCACAAAAATGCAGGCAGAAGCCACCACCGTTGTTGTGGCCATTCCCACCACCTGGCTCAACGGCATTGTCAGTGGACGGATCCTGTTGTCGAGCGGACAGTTCGGCGGGCTGAGAGACGAGAAGGGCTCTGTGATCTTCACTGCATACAAACGTCTCTTCTATTTTAACGATACTCTGGAGTCCAAGTTACATGCAATCAGGGAAGACATTGACTAGGCGATACATCGGACTCCCCTATCGGTTTTAATCCAGTTTGACTGCTCCAATGCTTTATCGGCGATTATGGACAGTTCTTTGGACAAGCTAGTGTATGGTCATTTGAATTATGACATCAAACTCTCAATGGAACATAGGGTGTTTACTCATGTTAAGATTGCTCGTGAACATAATAGGATTGCAGATTGTTTAGCAAACTTTAGGCATAGCGGGGATAGCATTGTGTGCTAGCTTAACCAACCCCTCTACTTGTGCTGCGAAACTTGTCTCTTCCGATTGTAATCCTGTGACTATGAAATAAATACCCTATACTTTGTCAAAAAAAAAGCATGATCCACACTGAACAACTTTTGAGTTTAAACCAATAAAGAGCATGCAAGCGTACATGATCCGGACATAGCTACCTTGTTGTCAAAGGCATGTATGATCAAAGTCGCAACAATAAACAACGATCAAGCAAACTGAAAATCGTTGGCAACCAACGCATGATCAAAGTGCGGATAGATAAACAATTTGGATTTAATCGTCGTGCGCTTTGTTCCCTCTCCGGACCCCTCTTACTGTCACCATCTGTTGAGTGTATGTACGTACGTGGGGTTGATCCATCCATTGTCTGGAGCTTGTGCTGGTGGTACATACGCGTACATGCTAGCTACTCCACCTGGTAGTACTCGATTACAAGGGCATCTAGACGGTGACACTTGGCCATGTACATACTTATTGTCTGCTTTTAGTGCGGTAGGTCGTATATTTATGTTATACTGGTATATAGTGACGAGGCTCCGTCGTCCTTTTCTTTTGTCGCGCAATGCGTGCATACGTGTGTGCATGCGGTGGCCAAAGAGCAAGAGCGGCTGAGCAGGTCCGGCGGTGGCACTTCACCACGGTGCATTGTCTATCGGTGCACGACGTAAGTACAGAAACCCCGCTAGTAATAGTCTAGTGTCTTTTTTTTCAGGAAAATGGTATAAATTTATTATCAAAGTTCAGCGGAAATATAAAGCATCTCGAACATAATAAAAATTATATTAAGGTTCCAAGACCCCCTAAACAACCAGTGTGTCGTCAGAACGAGCTATCTAACTAGAGAAAAGTCCAGATTTCAATCTTCAACTAACCATTCGATTCGATTTACAACCCTCAACTACGAGAGCATTCAAAATACACCTTCAACTTACCACGAGATTAAGAAAACAACCCTGGTCTCGGTTTGGACCAAGTCAACCGGTTTTGACCGAAGTCAATGCTAACTGAACGCTGACTGGGCATGTCAACTAGAGGCTAAGTTGGTATTTTCCTTGTAACTTTTCATCGGTTTGACAAAAAAGATTGAAAATTGCCCATAATGATCGACATAGTGTTCGTTTTTGAGAAAAAAATCAAAATTTTCTGGACTTCTTTGAATATTCTATCGATGCTGGTGTTGCTTTCGGTTTTTCATTGTAATGTATTTACATATATAGCTATATAGACTATAGAGGCAAAATTAAACCAAGGTTGCACATGCGTGATTGCTAATTGTTGTTTTGTATACATGCATCTCAATCATTTTGCTGCGCAATACAAATATTAAAAATTTATTTTAATATGGAAGGAGTACCATTTGCGCTGCAATTGACTTGACCCTGGACGTTTGGTCGATACTTAAAGTGCTTCTTCTCATTCAAATACAATCTGATTGTCGTGGAGGCAATAAATAAGAATGAAGGGCACGCACCGGTGGCAACACCAAATTTTAATGATTAGCGTAGTTTACTGCAAGAGTTCGGGAATGTCATCATTGAACATTGTATGAGAGATGCAAACCTGGTTGCCCATGAGCTAGCTAGTTTTAGGACGTGTAATTCAGTGACTGTATGGTCAGATACACCCCCTAATTCTGTTCATAAGTTTTTAGCAGACGATGTAACTGTGATTTGAGTTAATACAATCAGCCATGAAGGCCATTTTGTGAAAAAAAAACTTCTGGCTTTCTCTGATTCTTCTATCGGTGCCACGTTCCTATTCTGTTTTCCTAGTAGTTTAATTCAGCGTGTGTATGTATGTGGAGGCGAATAAAATCAAGGCTACACGGGCTTGATTGATATAATAAAAAAATTAGGCAGGCAGCTCAATCATTTTGTTGCTTAATTCCCATCTAGAATCATGGCTAATCATTTGGGTAATGAGTTGATTTCCATGATTTTATTGTTTAGGGTACGCAGATATGGCATCAATCACTATCTTGTCTACATCATGGGGGCGAGCAAATCCCCGTTGATGCATTTTCTTTGTTATCTCCTTTTCCAGTGGGGATACACAAATAATTAAGTAGACATACTTGTCCATGATGTGTATGTACAAACAATATATAGTACTAGCATGTACTCATGGGTCACACCCCGGCCTAGTCCTGTCCCTCTAAATGCTGGTCAACGTACTAATCATTTTCTGCACCAGTTTTTCTTTAGTTGTTTGCCACCAGTTTTTGGAAGCACAACTTGGTGGTCTTTTAGTACTGCTGGCTCCATTATTTTCCTGGATGCAAGTTAATCAATTGTGTTAATTCTCCATGTCCCTGCCACTAATTGTGAGTGTGTTTTGTTTGGTGGACTGTCTCCTCGGCTCCAATTATCGTGCGAGCTTCCAAAATGATAATAAAGTACTGCATTTTATGTGATGAGGCCAGGGAGGCACCAAAAATGCATGCCAAAGAGAAGAGCACCCGGCTAATGGAGACACCTTTGATTTTGCAATATATTTCATTTTGCTTGGGTGCTGATCTTCTTGGTGGTTAGGGTGTTGTTGTGCTGTGTGGGAAAGATTGGTCATGGTCTGGATGTCAAGCTCCTTCATGGGCCCTGAGGCAGACAGTGGACCAGACAGGCTCCTGGAAAGGAGGCCATATGTATGGGAGCCCCATATGTATGGAGCATCTACTTGGATCGAGTGGTGCTGCATGCCAGGATCGGTGCTTAAACGTCTAGTATTAATTTTGTCCTGTACATGGCCCTACAAAACCACTGCAATGTACTTATCAGACAAAAAATTGCAATATATAGTGTGATTACTTTCTTTGTCACATATTTAATTACATTAGTCATGGACAGTACATTACCTTCCCAACACTACCATTTTTGTATATTTATGTGCCTTTTATATATAAAATTATGGACCTTTTATCAAAAAAAAGATAACCAAATCCATGGGCATGGAAATGATCCTAAATAAAGAGGAAAAATACAATAAAGAACATAGGGGGCTCAGAGGGCCCAAGCCGTAGCCAAGCTTGTCATCGTCGTTCTACCATAGCTCTTTACGAGTGATGGACAGCACCCAAAAAAGTTCAATTGAAGTACATGCAAAGACATGTAGATGACCGGACCTCATTGAATCACTACAATAGTATAGCCATACTGGGTATATGAGTTTACTCGCATAGACTCAAAAGAAAGGATCCTTTAAGAAGACGATATCAATGGAGCCCCACTAATGGTCAACAACAAAACCAAGTCATTCTCCATGAAGACTGGCAGAGACATAATAACCTAAGCTCTTTGGCAACGCCGGAGGAGGCGTCACCAAGACGAGCTTTAATCCGAATGAATTCTATCCAAGAAAACACCTTCATCACAATGTGATGCCTCCGCTACACCAAATCTTTATACACACTTGACGAGATACGAGAATCTCCCCCCTTCGCCCCATGGTCCAGCTTGGCGATTGGAGATGAATACTACTATTTTGGTTTAGTTAAATTATACCAAATACTGCTGTTTTGGTTTAGTTAAATTATACAATTCATTTTTAGAACCTGGGCTCAATTCATTCACATAGTGATTTATTGGTAAGTTTTGTATATCTCTTTGAAGGAAAAGAGGCAAGGGCATCTCCAATGAGGACCCTCAAAGCGCCAACAACCGTTCGGAACGAGCTGTCCGGACGTATTTTGTCATTCAACGTAGTCCTGCATTGGTTCGCTGGCGTGTTAGGTTGTCCATTTTCTCGCAACCGAAAAGCAAACTAGGGAGGGGGGGGGGGTGCGGGGTCCAAGCCGGGACCACGTAGGACTCCGATACCCCCGACCCACTCAAGCCCCTCTCCCGGTCCAGTTTTGTTCCACTCCACGCCTGTCCCTTACTTTCATCCGCCCCTCCTCGCCTGTCACCGCCGTTGTACCTCTCCGGTGACCGCCCAAGAATCCTCGGACGCCCGCAACCCCAGCTCACGCGCCTGCCCACCTTTGACTACGCCACCGTCCACCCAGGATCCCTCTGCAGCCAGGTACCCTCCGCCCTGCCAACGTCGTCCATGGTGGACACCACACCCAACACGTGTTCGTTTTGTGACATTGATTTTTTTATCGAACGTCTTGTTGTTTTCTAGAGTAAGCACGATGGTGGGTCACTCGATTTGTCGAGAATGAGTTGTTGTGTGATGCGTGATTGATAGTATCTACGAACGTGTAAGCATGGCAAGGGTTCAACCTTTTGGCAGAACATGCACGTCGTCCATGAACGCACTGCAAAGTCGCTGACGCATCGGTGGTACACCATCTCCAACTCTTCATGAAGTTCTGCGGTGCCATTGCACGAGTGGAGGCAATGTGGCCATCGGGCTCGTCAACCATGAAGATCGTAAGTTTTGCTTCTTGTTGCTCTACATGTTGGTCAATTCGTTGATTCACTCAATGTTGCAACTTGATAATCATCATGTTGTATAGCTTGGACGCACTGTCGTGTCACACCACATGAGCGATGACATGCCATTTGTGCTTATATATTGCTATATCAAGCTCAAGGTGAATTATGCGTGGAACGACATGTGCCGATTTTGACTCTAGTAGGGTTGAATTTGGAATCGATGAACTCCAAAAACTTGTTGACCATCCTGCTATCTAAGATGTAATATTTAAATTTGAACTTTTGTTATACTAGGAGTATCTGCATGTTATGTATGGATTAGTTGTGTTATTTTCTACTCTCCCCGTTCTTAAATATAAGTCCTTTTAGACATTTCAAATAAACTATAACATATGGATGCATGTAAATATATTTTAGAGTGTAGATTCACTCATTTTGCTCCGTATGTAGTCACTTGTTGGAATCTCTAAAAAGACTTATATTTGGGAATGGAGGGAGTATACTTATTTTGAGTGTTATTGACAAAGGAAACAAAGACAAACACTAAAGGGCATGTTGAATGGTAGGCTCCCGCATTCGTAGAAAAATACAATCTCCATTTTAAAGGTCGGCGTTGAAGATGCCAATGGATTTTGTAGCACATTCCGCACACGATATATATGTTTTGTGGTGATACGTATTCCTTGCGATCACTTGCTAGCATACAAAGGTGGATGGCCCATTTAGGCACCTAAGTGCTCAGAGGCGTTCCCTGTCGAACGGTTTGAAGAAGGTTCCATCCGGTTTTTATTTTTGTTGTTTTCCCACTAGTTTTCTATTGTTCTTCACATTTTCTTGTGTTTTCGCTATTTTCTTGTTTTCTTGCAGGTTTTTATTTTCTATTTGCTTTTTTTGTCTTATCTTTTCGTTTTTAATCCGTGCTCATTTCTAAAAAATTGCAATATTTTAAACTTTGTGTACATTGTTTAAATTCACACCCATTTTTTCAATCCATGAACATTTTATAAATTCGCGGATATTTTTTAAACTTGCGAACATTTTGTAAAATCATGAATCATATATACCTAACAGAATGATCCCTACTATTTCTAATTATCTTAACATGCATGCTTCCACATCATCAAAATTGCTATGGCTGTTAGATTTACTATCGAGATCTACTACCATCTGTCCAACCTATGCATGAGAATTCTCTACCATGCAACATGCATTAGTGGATTATAAGTGAGTTTTAATTACAATGTAGTTCCTCTGCAAAGAAATATAAGAGTGTTTGGATCACTACTTTAGTGATCTAAATGCTCTTATATTTGCTTTACGGAGGGAGTATTTAATTGTGACACAAACCACTACATATTTTTCTAGCATGCAACCATGTCACACATCATGTCATGCATGCAAGTTATTTTTTTTTTTGCATTAGCATATCCATGCAACACTACCACATCATTAGTTTATGCATGTATGTCACTAGTTATTTTTTTGCATTAGGTTTTATGCTCTCATATGCATGGTATATGCATTGGTCGCTAGGAGCATACATATGAAGTTGATCCTTCACTTTTCTAGAAGTGATACTCTCTTTCTCTATTGCTAAATAGTTACAAACACTATCTATTTTTCATACATACAGTTATGCCATATCAATAAGCCAGGCATGTAAGTTATACGTTACATTTTCTTGCATTAGTATGTGCATGTGGCACTGCTATGTCATACCACATGTTCATGCATGAAAGTTATTAGTTAAGTTTTGTGCTCTCATGGACACGATATATGTGTTGGGTGTTTGGGGGATACGTATATAGTTGATCTTCCATTTTTTTTAAATGACATTCTTTTAGTTGCAATCTATTTTCTCTCTCTCTTTTATACATGCTTTTGTTATACGAACTTTGTTAATGTTTTTAAAGCATATATCAAGAAATACTCTTACATTTCACTTTTATTAGTTTTAGTTGTTTATGTAACACCTATTTATGCATTTCTTTTTAACAATATTATTGTAGCAATGCGCCAGTTATCATGTAGTATTTTTCAAATCTATGGACGTCTTTTCAAGTTTGTGAATATTTTTTAAATTTTTTTACAATTTTTCTCAAATTCCTAACACATTTTTTTACAAATTTATGAACATTTTTTTATAATCCATGAACATTTTTCACATGCATGAGCATTTTTTCAACTCGTGAACATTTTTAAAATTTGGGTAAATTTTAAGTTCATCAACTTTTTTTAAGTTCACAAACATTTCCCGGATGCATGACATTTCTCACGTTTGTGAATTGTTTAAAATTTATCAATGTGTTTGAATTCGGAAATATTTATCAAATTCTTATTTTTAAAAAATTCTTAAAACATTTTCAAATTAGTGAATATTTTAAATTTAACAAATGTTTTTAAACCTTTACATATATATACAAATTTCTGGAATATGGAGTATATAAAAAAGGAAAAATTTATAGAAACTAGAAAACCCTTATTTTGAAGTGAGAAAAAGTACTATTTTTGATCCGAATTAATTGACGTAGCCTTGTACTACATGTGAGCGAACTGGTGCATTGTTTTTTTGAGGGGTGAGCGAACCGGTACATTTTTTTGAGAAACACCTGTACATTGATTTGGACCTAAGATAAAAAAATTAGAAAATAACTCCTATGACTAACAATTACAATGAAATCTCTTGAAAACACCTTCTTCGTGATATCAATCTCTGCTCGAAGAAATACTCCAAAGTCTTCGGTAAAGAGGCTGTAATTGGATTGGAGCAACGATTTCATCACTCTTTCACCCACACGAACATTTCCGATAATGATTTGTGAAAGCGCCTTGAGTCGCCCATCCAAAAATAATGGGAAGCCTTGATCGATGAACGTATTTGGGCCGGGATGATCCCCTAGAAGTGCAGATCGTCGAATCACTATATATTCACCATGGTGTCGATGCAAAGGTTCACCTCCACAAAGAATCAGACCAACAAAAAAACTTGACACGGCAACATAAAACTCATCAGATCCGAATAATTGGATCTACGAGGACAGAAAATTTTCTAACCTAATGGCACTGCCAAAAGAACAAGAGAAAATTTATTCTTGCAAAATTATGATGATCGTTAGACGTTGACGAAAAAGATCTTGAAGATCCGAGGGCCCCCGTCTCTGAGATAGCCAGCACTCTCTCGGTCAGGCGATACATATCACCGCTGTTCTCCAGTTGTGCTTGTTGGGCCGTGAAGGTGAAAGCAGCTAAACTTCCAGGCTCGGCCCACTTTCTTTTGTTTTTTTTACGTTACACATCCGCAATTGGTAGGGGGAAGTCACGTCTCGGGATAAAAGGGAAAAGGCTTTCAGGCTTTAGCGAGGGTTTCTCCTGCTGCTGCTGCTACAGCTTCCAATCCCCACCTCTCCGGCGAGCGCCAGCCTTTTCCGGCGAGGGTTTGCTCCGATCGGAGCTCTCGGGCGGCAGATCGGCCGGGTCCTCCGCCCGCGCTCCCGTGCCTGCGCTGAAGAGGTAGGGTTCTCCTCCCTGTCGGCTTCGCGCTCCCATCTTCCGCCGCTCCCCTCACCCCTCGCTCTCTCTCGTGCGACGCTCGACGCCCTGTGGATCTCGCCGACTCGTCGCGGGCGCGCTTCAGCGTCGCTGCGAAGGTTCAGCGCCTCCTCCCCTTGCGCACGGGAGAGCAGGGACTGCTCTGCCGCCCTGCCCCCCATCCTTCTCCCGTCGCCCTCCCCCTCCTCCTCCTCCTATCCACCCCCTCCCCTGTTAGCTGCACAGCATTGCCGGCTGTGGAGGTCAAGCTCCCGTTCCCCAACATCCTAATCCCCTGCGTGGGCACTGTTTTTGGTTTGGTTTTCTTACTCTGAAGTTATTATGATCTGGAAACTGCTAATAGGGTTGATCTGGTGACACCTTAAAAAGGGCAGCCCCAGTGCATGTAGCTCCCGCTTGCGCAGGGTCTGGGGAAGGGTGATCTGGTGACACCTTGGACTATTTAATTGATGCCATGCTAAAATTGATGCAAATGATGTCTACATTTGACACCATGCTAAATCTGACACAAATGATGTTTATATATATCATGTGATACTAAATCTGAGGCCATACCTTTCTTTATTAGTTTGTTATAGAGACTCACGTGATGTTTATCTTAAATGATGGTGTTTAACGGGCTTGGTTCCTATATATGAATGTAATTATATATAATAGGTGCATAATTGAACCGCTGCTGTTCTGTCTCCTGGTGCGCTTGGCGCAGGATTACTGGGTTAAGCTTAGGCTTGGTGTTTTGCTCTGTTCGACGCTGAAGTGGTCTGGGTGTTGGGGCCGATGGTACGGATCGGCATGGTTAATGCTGAACCGTGGCCTGTGCGACACGTCATTGCTCTCTAATGGCTTTAACTTTTATTATGGTTGTTTGTCATGTATCGAGTTGGGGAAACCACTTGGTGTGAGCGATTTTGGTTTGAAGTTTCATCTGTTACTTCCTCCGTCCCAAAATAAGTGACTCGACTTTGTACTAACTTTAGGTGTGAGTACTATATTAATCACGCCAGTGTTGTGTGCTCATGTTTAGCACGGAGTATGTGCATATGGTGTATGCGATGTCTGTAATTGCACATGGGAGTTCATATTTTGCTAATTTTGGCTTGTTGCTGGTGTTAGAAGTATATATAAATGAACAAGTGTTAATGCCGTTCTTATTTGTCCTGTTCAAAGTATTAAATTGCTCGAAGTATAGATTTATGCCTTTTTTTAATCTTGTTTACAAATTAGTTTAGTTAGTTGTTTCGGGTGAAAACAGTAACATGATGTAGAATGCTTTCTTTTCTGTCAAGCATGGCTCTGGAGTTAAAAACATTCTTCTCAATAGGAAAATGAAATCAATTTTGCCATGGTTTAGGGTCTCCTACCACTTTTATCTGTTACTTGTATGCATTACACCAGCTGAACATCAAATCGTACTTATGAATGACATTTGTAGTTTGGCTGCACGCAACTACAAATGTCATTTGTTTTGAATCCCCTCTTTGCCTATTTTGCAGACATTTTGACTTCTATCCACAGTAGTGCGAATAAGTAATTAATATATTTTCATTAATAACACAACATACACGTAGCGCATGTGGTAGGCACATAGGTGTGAAGCAAGCCGTCAGGTGTTCGATCTCCACATTAGATTGTTTAAATATTTTTCTGCTTGTTTTTTCTCCATCTAGCGTACTTGTCCTACTCCCACCAGAATGCATCCACCACCGATTCTGTTTGGTTTGGCACAGTTTTTAAATCTATGCACTTAGCAACACATATGCTATTAGGCTGTTGAACATTTCTCATTGCTTAATTTGCTTCTTAGACTACCAAATATCTTCGTGAAGAGGACTTGAACACAGGTTTGGTGCAATGGCGAATATGAACATAACCGGCATCTTGGAGAAGGTATCTATTGCACCAATTTACATTTGTTGATAAGGAATCCTCAGTTTTTGCTCGGTAACATTTTTGTTCCTTGTATGTGCTTTCAGATGACAGGGAAAGATAAAGACTACAGATATATGGCCACCTCAGATCTGCTTAGTGAGTTGAACAAAGAGAGTTTCAAAGCAGACCAAGACCTTGAATCAAAGTTGACTAATATTGTTCTTCAACAACTGGAAGATGCTTCAGGAGATGTTTCTGGTTTAGCTGTGAAATGGTACCTTTCCTTTAAAATACTTTCTTATTTAATCCATTGTTTGTGTTCTTGATGTCTTACCATGCTTGCATGGTGTGGGATTGGGGAAGTAAGGATTTTGCATGTTAAGATCTTGTTATTGTTGATTATCCCCTCTGTCCTGCTAGAATTTGGGAATATTCTGATTATGCTACTCGCTATGTTGTTGTACCTGTCAGATGTGTTTAGCCTGCTATTTTATCTTTTAAGATGGCATCATACCTCCTTTTGTCTTCAAGATTGCTTATTCATTTTTAAAGTTTGTTCTGTTTTCTTATGCATCAATTATTGGATCTGCGGGGTTACTTTTTTCAGAGAAATTTGATTACCGATTGTTTCCCCTACATCCGTTCACTACATTTACTCTTATTCTTTTGTTGGTTAGCTTGGCTCCACTTGTTAAGAAGGTAAGCGAGGATAGAGTAGTGGAGATGACTGACAAGCTTTGTGATAAATTACTCAATGGAAAGGAGCAGCATCGTGATATTGCCAGTATAGCTCTGAAGACAATCATTGTGGAAGTTACTACGGCATCACTTTCTGAAAAGATTTTAGTTTCTCTTTCCCCGCAGCTAATCAGTGGTGTCACCAGTGTAAGTTTTTTAGTCTGTTTCGTGTTTGCCAGAATTTCCCTTGGGTTATCTGTAGGCCCCTTAAGTTTTATTATTTAGATGTTCCACAGAAAAGGTAATGCAATATTAAGTTAAGTATTAGCTGGAAAATTAGCAATAAATTACGTACACAGTTTGCAGAATTTATTTGTGAATGTTTAATATATCCTTTAATTAGGGCTGTTTGGTAGCATTTGGTTTACATTCATTTCTTCTTACCTTTATATGTTGCCTCTTGTTCCTTTATCTGGAAGTATAATTGTACGACAGACTGCCATATGGTTATGAAAATGAAACTTGTAAATACATTTCTAGGTCTCAAGGGTTTGTAACATAAAGCCTACCCCAACTTGTTTGGGACTTGTTTTTACTTGTTTCATGGCTCATCAGTTTGTTTTTAAAATTAAATGCAATTGTCTTGATACATTTCTTCTTTTGTTGACAGGGAAAGAGTGCTGAAATTAAATGTGAATGTCTTGACATATTAGGTGACGTGCTTCATAGATTCGGCAACGTGATCACAAAAGATCATGCGTTTATGCTCACTGCACTTTTAACCCAGCTGAGCTCCACTCAAGCAAGTGTCAGAAAAAAGTCAGTTACGTGCATAGGTACGCCTGAATGAATATTGCAATTATTTTGATTGTTAATGCTTGCAAATGATTGAACAATCTTAGTTAATTTACAGTGACTAATGTGTCGTTTTATGTTGCAGCATCGCTTGCTCCATGTTTGTCGGATGATCTATTAGCCAAGGCAACGTCGGAGGTTGTCCAATTGCTGAAAAATAAAAGGGCAAAATCTGAAATAACCCGAACAAATATCCAGATGATTGGTGCTCTCAGGTATATGCTTTGACCTTCCAACTGCTGCAAAAATTTGTTCATAACAGCTTGTAGGAACTATCTAAATTCAAAACTGGCTAGTTCAAACATTGATAACATATCTAGAAAAAAAATCTGGCTGGATGATATAATACCCAGGGATAAATTATTTTTGGATGGAGGGAAGTACAAGAGATTTGGTAGGCTAAATTCATTTGATCACTGCAAACTCATAGTTTAATTTATTTTGACCTACAGTCGGTCAGTTGGATACCGGTTTGGACCACACCTTGCCGAAGCTGTTCCTTTGCTCATTAGTTATTGTACAAGTGCATCAGAAAATGATGAAGAGCTCCGTGAATACAGCTTGCAGGTGAAAATTATGTTAAAGTTCATACTTTTGATTACTCTTACCATTGCTTTCTCTGTGGCTATAAATTACCTCCCATCTTGTAGGCCCTTGAGAGCTTTATGCTCAGATGTCCAAGAGATATTTCCCCATATTGTGATGGTATTTTGAATCTTGCTTTGGAATATGTAAGCTATGATCCTAATTACACCGATAGCATGGAGGAGGATACTGATGATGAAGTACAGGATGAGGAAGATGATGAGTATGTTACTTATATTCTTATAATACTGAAATTGTGTTTCCTATTAAGCTAATTGAACCATCTTTTAACATTTTCTCCCAGTGAGAGTGCGAATGAATACACAGATGACGAGGATGCAAGCTGGAAGGTTCGCCGGGCATCAGCGAAGTGCCTGTCTGCAATTATAGTATCTCGTCCTCAAATGTTGTCTAAGATGTATCAGGAGGTATGTTGATGGCAGCAAGTAAAACCACCATACTGTGCTTTAACAATCTCGTTCTTCTTGACAGCATGATTCCATTTTGTCCATAATTGCCAGTGTTGTTTTTGAGCCGATTCCAACCATTTATTACCTGTTTTGAAAATTAACTACTCAATGAAGTGCCTGGCTCTATGGAACTTGGTGTAATTTATTTGGTTGTTGCAGGCTTGTCCAAAGTTAATTGACCGCTTTAGGGAAAGAGAGGAGAATGTAAAGGTAACCGCATGGCATTGCATTGCTAAATTAGATTTGAATTGTCATTGTATGTCAATCTTACGAAGCTTGTCTTCGATCCTAGATGGACATCTTCAACACATTTATTGAGTTGTTACGCCAAACTGGCAATGTGACAAAAGGACAAGGCGACATTGATGAGTCTAGGTAAAAAAAGTATTTGTTTTATTACCTTTTTACCCATTTTTACCAGATTCTTATAGAATTTATGGTAAGTACTAGATGTGCAGCTGTTTCTCTCGTTGGATTAATAGCCTAACTGAGCCTATGTTGGTTAAAACATGGCATGGCTCTTATTTGGATACAAAAATCATTATCTGGTTGACTTGTTATGCTTTGTGGGAAAGTGTTTGTTTATTGTGATTGCAAGTTCTGTGCACTGAGCCTGTATTGTCATTCGTTTTACTTTGCAGCCCTAGATGGTTGCTGAAGCAAGAAGTACCCAAAGTTGTCAAGTCTATCAATAGGCAGTTGCGTGAAAAATCAATCAAGACAAAGGTTTGTTCTTTAACTGTCTTGCAAAGCGTCTCTATGGCTCACCATCATGATTTAATATTTTTTTTTGTTGGCATTTCCAGGTTGGAGCATTCTCAGTATTGAAGGAGCTTGTTGTTGTATTACCAGATTGCCTTGCTGATCATTTTGGGTCACTTGTTCCTGGGATTGAGAAGGCTTTGAATGTTAGTGGGTTTTATTTTCTGTGTAGCTTCTTGTGTAGGATTTATGTTTGTTTTAACTCATTGTCTATTTTGTTGTATAGGACAAATCTTCTACCTCCAACCTGAAGATTGAAGCCCTTGCGTTTACTAGGATTGTTATGGCCTCACATTCGCCCTCTGTGTTTCATACATACATCCAGGTATTATAGCTACTATCTTTGATTTTAACCACTCTTGTGTTGTTACTCATTACTGAATGCAAAATAAAATTTCCAGGCACTTTCTGGTCCAATATTATCTGCTATGGGAGATAGATATTACAAAGTCACAGCTGAGGCTTTACGGGTGTGTGGGGAGCTCGTCCGAGTCCTCCGTCCAAACTTTGAGGTCAGCCTTATACTCCATGTGCTGATGTTATAAGCACCCAGTATGGTGGTATTTTAAATTCTCATTCTGCTGTTACACAGGCACGTTCCATAGATTTCAGGCCATATATTAGTCCAATCTATAAAGCTATATTGGGCCGCTTGGTGAATCAAGATCAAGATCAGGTTTAGATCACTCTCTACTTACCTCTCTCTCTCTCTCTCTCTCTCATGTGATTCTGTTTTGCCAGGAAGTTAAAGAGTGTGCCATATCTTGCATGAGCCTTGTGATCGCTACTTTTGGTGATGGTCTTCAGAGTGAATTACCGTCATGCCTTCCCATACTTGTTGATAGGATGGGCAATGAAATAACACGACTTACAGCTGTCAAGGTAAGCAGTCAACCACACCTTCAGAACCAAAACTAATAGCGACATGATGGTAAATGTTGAGTTGAACTTTCAGTGTTCTAGTCAATGGTAGAAAAACAAATGTAAATGTTTTGATCAGTGCATCTTGCTGAGTTGCTTGGGATAGAGATGCTTTTGTGGTGGGTTCATTGATTTAAAGATAGCTTTAGTACATTATCCATAGTATACCAATCTATTTGTGTGGGTCTTGTCTACAGTTGTAGTTGTACACTCTGTCATCATTTGCTTAATGCCCACTGGTGGTGTTTTCAGACAGTTTTGTTTATTCTCTGTTTTCCTGTACTAGTTGATTGTACGCAGATTCACTCCTTTTCTTGGTTCTGTTGCATTTTCAAAATTTTCATTCCTTTACAGGCATTTGCGGTGATTGCAAATTCACCTCTTCGGATTGATCTGTCATGTGTCCTGGACCATGTTGTTTCTGAGCTCACAGCTTTCCTTCGAAAGGTAAATATGCATTATACACATTGTTTGTTTTGATTTTGAAACTTGAAAAAACATGTATGTTTAACAGAGCATCAGGATTGAAGACTAATTTCTTTTGCTGCCCCCTTTCAACAGGCCAACAGAGCCCTCAGGCAGGCAACATTGGGGACCCTAAATTCTTTGGTTGTCACATATGGTGGTCAAATTGGCTCGTCCTCTTATGAAACGATAATAGCTGAACTTTCTACTCTCATAAGGTTTTATCCTCGCTTAGCTTTCTTCAACAAATCTCCATTTTCCGCCTACCAGGAAGACTGATGTTGGATTATTTATTGTGGCAGTGACATTGATTTGCATATGGCTGCTCTTGCATTGGAACTGTGTTGCACAATAATGGTTGACAGAAGATCCATTAAAAATGTTGGTTTAGCTGTGAGACATAAGGTTTTGCCCCAGGCCCTTGTTTTGATCAGGAGTGCTCTGTTGCAAGGACAAGCACTACAGGTATATATTTTCATATCTAAATATAAATACCAGATTTCTTCTTATTTTCCTACCGACAGATGACATCGTTTCTATTGCAGGCACTACAGAAGTTTTTTGCTTCACTGGTCCAGTCTGCAAATACAAGCTTTGAAACTTTGTTGGACTCCCTTATTTCAACTGCCAAGCCATCGCAGTCAGGCAGTCTTTCCAAGCAGGCACTATCCTCTATTGCACAGTGTGTTGCTGTGCTATGCTTAGCAGCTGGTGATCAGAAATGTGCATCAACTGTTGAAATGCTTAAAGGCATTCTAAATGATGACAGTTCAACTAATTCTGTAAGGCTTTTCCTGACCATGCATGCCTTCTGTTCACCATATTTGCGCATTTATATCATGTCATACTTGTGATCTTTGACATAACATGCCTTTATTCATTTACGTTAGCTAAAACACAGCATTCATGGACATCGTCTATCTTGTAGCATTGTGAAATTGGGATACTACAAGTTCTCTGTTTGTTTCATATGTGGTCCACTGTTCTAATAGTTTACGTGTGTGCTACTCTTTGTGCCCTAGTCTAATCATCTTAAAACTTTGAGCTGTAATTAGGCAAATTGTAATGTCTTGATGGTAGGGTTAGTGCTTTGTCATGTAGGCATCTGCAAATCAATATTATTTGCTATTGGTTGACTGCATACTTATGTTTGACTCGAAGATATATTATTACCCTTCTCTTGGTCATTTTTAATTGCTTCTAATTCTAATGTGTTTTCCAGGCTAAACAACACATGGCCTTGTTATGTTTGGGAGAAATTGGAAGAAGGAAGGACCTCAGCAATCATGTTCAAATTGAGAACATTGTCATTGAGTCATTCCAGTCACCTTTTGAGGAGATAAAGTCTGCAGCATCGTATGCTCTTGGAAACATTGCTGTTGGCAATCTATCCAAGTATTTGCCATTTATCTTGGATCAGATTGACAATCAACAGAAGAAGCAGTATCTTTTGCTTCATTCACTGAAAGAGGTAGGTTTATAATGGAATTATTTTTGTAAAAAGTACCTCCCATAAGCCTGCTGTTTAATTTGTGCTCTTATGCAATATCTATCAGGTAATTGCACGGCAGTCTGTTGATCATACTGGCCAGAGTGAGCTGCAGGACTCAAACATTGTGAAGATATTGGCGTTGCTCTTTAATCACTGCGAAAGTGAGGAGGAAGGAGTTCGGAATGTGGTTGCTGAGTGTTTAGGGAAAATTGCACTGATTGAACCTAACAAATTAATCCCTGCTCTGAAGGTGCGGAGTGTGGACATCAGCAAAGTTACATCCCAATGTTTCATTTACTTTATGATATGAGATCTAATGTGACATTTCATATAATTTTGTAGGAACGTACATGTAGCCCAGCAGCAAACACAAGGGCTACAGTTGCCATTGCTATAAAATATTCAATCGTTGAACGGCCTGGAAAGATAGATGCAATCATGTACTCTGAGATTTCTACTTTCCTTATGCTAATTAAAGACAGTGACAGGGTAATTTTACTTGAAATAGTATTTACATCCTTAAAACTAATGTTTGCAAATAATTATGTGGAGATGACAATTGCATTTGTTGCTTGCACTTTGCAGCATGTGAGACGTGCAGCCGTCCTGGCGTTGAGTACTGCTGCCCACAACAAGCCAAATTTGATCAAAGGTCTTCTTCCTGAATTACTGCCTCTTTTGTATGACCAGACTGTTGTGAAGGTATCATTTCCTATTTTTTTGCTGATTTCTTATCAGTACTTATGGTCTGGCCTCTGGGGACGTTACATATAATTTACAGCTAGGAAGTAACGGTTTCCTTCTTTGCAGCAAGAATTGATCAGGACAGTTGATCTAGGGCCTTTCAAGCACGTCGTTGATGATGGGCTTGAACTTAGGAAAGCTGCCTTTGAATGTGTGGACACATTGCTGGATAGTTGTCTTGATCAATTGAATCCATCGTCCTTCATCGTTCCTTTCCTCTTATCTGGCTTAGGTGGTAAGTACAGTTTAAGACATTATATATTTCATCATGGTATTTTTAGTGTGTTTGGTTGGTGCCTGGATTAGGCCTGCCAAGAAATTGGTAGACCTTAATATTTTTCCTCTCGCTTGGTTTGGTGCCAATTTTTTTGGCTATGAGGGGCTGTTTGGTTTTTGCCAGAGCCATCCTTGCCAATTGAGGGCACGCCAAATAATTGGCAGGCGATTTCGCCGCGGAGCCTCGACAACAATTTGGCTTAGATGTAGACTAGAAGAATTAAGGTGGGCTGGGCGCACCAAAACATTGGCGCTCATCCAAATGGCCTCACAAGCGTGGTCAATGACCAATATTTTGGACGGGTAGCCGAGGGAAGCAATCCAAACAGCCCTTAGTGCCCTCACCCATTCCTCTCAAAGATTCTTGCCAAATAATTGGCCAGGTTTCCTTGGCCAGAAAATGGCAAGCCAATTTTTGCCCATGTTTGACAGGGCTGTATGGGGCATCAGCCAAACATAGTCTTCGTCTCAATATCTGTGTAGCGATATAGGCCTGGACTGCATAGAACCGGTGATACTGAACGTACCTTTATTGTTTTGACAAGATACTTTATATCTATAGCATGGCTTTCAGTTTTTCTTCAGGATAAATTGTCCACATTATCTGTTATTACGTGTTTCTCTTTTTGTTCCTTTCTGAATCCTAAGATGGTATATCACCTATATTATCATAATCTTGTTGAATGTGTATTTTGTGTAGAACATGCTAACCAGTTGTTCGTACTGTCCTGCTTATTGCAGATCATTATGACGTAAAAATGCCCTGCCATCTAATTCTCTCAAAGCTAGCAGACAAGTGTCCTTCTGCTGTTCTTGCAGGTTTGCTATAAATAAAGGATCTTCAAAGTGATGTTTCATATGTTGTGACTGCCTTTTCTAACATTTACTATTATGATACTGTTTCAGTTTTGGACTCATTAGTTGAACCTCTTGAGAAAACAATCGTCCACAGACCCAAGGGTGATGCAGTGAAGCAGGAGATTGATCGCAACGAAGACATGATCCGCAGTGCTCTTCGAGCAATTGCTGCTCTAAGCCGCATCAGGTAAGGCTTGATTCTGCCCTACTAGCTGACGGCTGATTCTGGTTTAGATCAGGCTTTGAACTCTCTGCCATCCTTTTTGTTACTTGTTCATAGTTACTAAAGCAGACTGCAGTATAGCCAATCCACTGGTGGCCGTAGCCTCCTTTTATGCTCGTCAAAATAACATTGCTTTAGTAGGCATGACCTAACCAGTTTGTTTGGTCTCGGCTTTGATCTGCAGTGGCAGCGACTACAGCATGAAGTTCAAGAATCTGATGAACAAGATAACAGCCACCCCTTCACTTGCCGACAAGTACAACTCGGTGCGCAGCGAATGAGAGCTGCAATTTTTTTTGTATATGTTAGGAAATAGGTGAGTCAAGTGCCAGTTCCGAGGCGATGATCCAACCAAACCTCCCATTACCGTGCCCTTTTTTGGCTGAAAGGTTGCGCTGCGAACAAAGGGGTGTTGAATACCCTGCGTTGTTTTTCCTGTACAAAATCTGGTGGTGAACCATTACACACGGTTGTGGTTATGTACTCCAAACAATGCGCCCTGGTCGGAGCATTGTGATTCTGTGTGCTCTGGATGTATTCGGAGAGTACTTTGGTAAGCAGCTTTGAGACTAGAATTCGGCCCGTGGAACGTAGTCATGATTCACCGTCAGGACGATCCATTCACGTACCCGACGAACCCACGGCTCAGCGGTGCGTCGGCAGTTTGGCACCCAGCTATACAGGGTGTACACCGTTTGATGTCAGGACGATGACACTTAGCATGCAGAATGGGTAGTGCAGCATATTGTATTGGCTGCGGCTGTTGCTACCCTGTGGAGGCAAGGGCCGGCAACGAGGTGCCACTGAGTTAGGATCCTGTGCAATTTTTTTTAAAGAGCAAAACTTGAAGCAGTTTAGCTAGATGTAAGTTGCCTTATTTTTAAATTTGTGTCGGTCAATGTGTGAGAGAAGAAAACAGGCGACAAGGCCTCATCCAGGAATGAGTGGTAGACGCTGGCGTGTCAGCAGACGTTTCAGGGTTTGCGCCAAGGGAGGTGGGGTGTGTGTGTGTGCAGGTTTGCTGGGGAAATCTGGTGGTGCACGGGTTTAGAGAGATGCACAGGGGTGGGGTTAGCACAGCGGTGGGTGGCAGTGAGGGAAGGCTGGGGCGGTAAGGCTGCAGCGGGAGCACCGTGGGCGACGGAGGCGTTCAGTTCGGCTTGGGCTGGCTTCGACGGTGGACAAAGGAAGAAGAGAAACATGAGGAAGAAGAAGAAGGCCCTTCGATGCTCATCCAATAGTTGGTGCAAATTTGACTTGTTATTAGTCGTTTTCTCAGTCAATTGAGTCCTGTCAAGGCCCATTTTGAAGACATAATTTCCCAGGGTGTGGACATCACTGATGATGTGAACATAGCAATTGACGTGGACATCACTGATGATGTGAACTTCAATCGGTAGGCAAACTTGTCGATCATATCTCCATATGACTCTTGTTCATCTTTCGATGCTTTGTGCTCCGAGCTCAGGACTACCCTGCTAGAAGTTCAACACAACCAATGGTGGAAGTGATGGCACGATATGTGGAGATCAAACGGAAGCAAGCGAAGGAGTCTGCTCTGTTGGCAGGGTCAACAAATGCCCAAGAGTTCTCCATCAGCAAGTGCATTGTTGTTCTGCACAAGCGAGAAAGCATCCAACGCGATGAAAGAGCCGCTGCCTACAAAGTCTTCAAAAGTGCCGAGAACAGTGAGATTTTTCTCAATTCTGCCGCCGAAGATGAAGAGAACGCTACCGTGTTTCTTCGGAGCAAAATGGCTGAGTTGCCTCAACGTATCTAAGGTAAGCTACGTATGACTCTAGGTCAGTAAATTGTTTGTTGTTCCAGATCAGTAATCCTCTTATGACTCTAGGTCCTTAAGAATTTGAAAGATGGACACTATACCCTTATTCAATCTTTCAGAAAATGCATGATACATGTTTCTTCCATGGCCCATTCCTTTCTAGCTGAACTGTTGTTTCTTGTCAACCATTATTTAAGCTATAGCTTCTTCTCAGCCATTGGAGCAATGGACAGTTTTGTTTCTTGTCAACCATTTTTTCAGGATCATTTCACAATAGTACTGACCTGGAACCTTTTTAGGTTCAATGCTAATTCATTTGAGTTTGTCTTTTATATTTTAGAACCGTGGTGAGAAATTGTTTGCTCATTAGACTTTGTCATGAGTTTTTCTCTTCCACGAAAAAATTGTTTGGTCTGGAAGTTTCTTCGTGAAATGATATGATGATTTTATTGCTTTCTAGATTCTAGTTGTATGTTTATTGAATTGGTACAAGTACAATGTAGAATAATTAGGATTCAACAAGCGTAAACATGTTACTTCCCTTGCCAATGAATTGACCTAATGAAATGAATGTAGTTTGTAAATCTCAAAAATAAAAAATAAAAGGCGCATCAAAATCTTTATATTGCTTCCATTTGGGAAACTGGCAATGGCTTCATTTATTATACAGCTACAACAATGTTGAACCTTGTTTTCTGAGACGCATATATTCACTATGCTTGTTCGAGTCATTCTTTTTGTTCTCAGCCGGACACATATATTCACCATATCTATCACCTCTCTTTGATTCAAAAGCAAGCAAGTTCATGGAACTTCTACTGTTAACAGTAGCAACATTACCTTGTTTTCTTCAGTATCATCAACTTTTTTTTGGTCTCACCGAATCAGGTTGATAAGTGGAACAAGCAGAGGGAGAATGGGACGTTTGCAGGGTCCTTCTAAATCGTTTGTTTGAGAGTCTCTTCAATTGCTTTTGTGTCCGGCGCTACTGCTGTCTTGTGGTTGGAATTTATGCTCCTGTCATGTACTCTCTTCCAACAATCGATGTAGAACATCAAGTGATGCTTTTCTCTATGTTGTATAAATAGTTCAGCATGCTTAAATGTACACATGTCTTTCCTGGGACTTGCGAATGCCGAATACCTATGAGATATTTTTGGTTCCAAGTCATGCTGCTGTGGAAGCTTCATTCCGTCCACAGGTATGGCAGGAGGTGGTATGATCCTACGGGATGCACATGGTGATATCATCTATAGCGCTTGTTGGGAAATCCGTATATGTGATAACGCGTTGGACGCTGAGCTAGTGGCGTGTCGGGAGGGGCTGGAGCTGGCCCTCCATCGTACGATGCTACCCATTTTGGTCGAGCTTGATAGCGCGGAGGCGGTGTCACTGATCACAGCACACTCCGAGGATCGATTGATACATCGCATGTTGGTTAAGGAGATTTAGAATCTGGCCTCAACTGAGGATAGGGAGATTTCTTTTACTCGCCGTTGTCGGTCGCAGAATAAAGTTAGTCACGAACTTGCCGCGTATGGCCGTAGCACTCCCCGTACTGCAGTATGGTTACGTTCGGGATTAGATTTTGTTGTAAACTTGGCACTGGCTGAGAAGCCTCCGTGAATAATGAGAATCTCCTTTTCTCCCGCAAAAAAAAGTCATGCTGATGCGAGGATTATGTTGTTGTTATGTGACTGCACAATTATGTGATGGTATATTGATTCCAAGTCTCAGTGTCCCATGTCCTACAATCCAGTTTCTCGATCGGGCAAACTACTATTCATGGCAAGTGACATTTGCTCCATACGAAGCACCTGTAATGATTAGAATCCATTCAACGAAAGAAAATTGCAAATCATATGAATGACGAATCTCGTCATTCAATATATACCGACCGCCCCAAGCCTATGTAGAGCTCGGTAATTTTTTTTCCAATTACTCACACCAATATGCTAATCTAGATACCGTCAACAATCTAGAGATTGTCTTCCATTTGATTGTTTCGTTGGCCACAGACCAAATCTGTAGCATATGTGCACGTGAATCAAATGTTGCCAACTTTGGCATTACCTTGACGAGGTCATCAAAATGTCGTTCCTAAGTAAAAGTTGCGTGTCGTTTTTTTATTATTTTGTTAGCATCATCCTTATAAGTTTAGAGCAGCGAGCCTCTGAAGCTTAGTCTTGCACATTTTTTCGCACCTGTCATTTCATACAAAACCATATTGCGGCATTATATATATTTTTCTATACTCCCGTTGCAAATCACGGGCTTTTGCTTGGTAGTTGACTGCGGTGGCGGACTAGTTGCACATCATAAAAAGTTGGTTGTAAAGGTTGCTAGGTTGCAACCTCGTAGGAAGTTGCATGGGTTTCAAAATTGGTTTTGAAAGTTGCACCATGTTTAATAGAGTTGCATTATATAGCATCAAAATTGGCATCAATTTTTTTTTATCGAATCATATCCATGCGGGATCTAGTTTTAAAATTTTGATTGCGACAATTCCAACAGTGAAAACGGATCTGAACTCCGGCGCTTGACCTGAAAGATGTCCTTTTAAAAATTTGAAAACCTAAATAAATGCACATACACATGCGTCCACATCACACAAACAAAGACAAAGGTTGAAGCGCGAATCAACCTGTGGTTGAGTTGGTTAGGTGGACAGTGGTATCCCCAACCCACCAGGATTCAAATCCTGGTGCTCGCATTATTCCTGGATTTATTTCAGGATTTCCGGCGATGCGCTTTCAGTGGGAGGAAACGTTCCCGTCGACGACGAGGCGCTTACGGTGACTTCGTAAATCTCAAAATGATATGCCGGTTCAGTCTCTCGGAGGTGGTCATATGGATAGGGTGTGCGTGTGTGCGTTCATAGGGATGAGTGTATGCGCGTGTATATGAGCGCTTGTGTCTGTACTGATGCTAAAAAAAAAAGACAAAAGTTGAAGCACAGAAATGCATGCATGCGTGTGTGTGTGCGGCTACTCAGTTCGTCCAAATCGTGAATGCACACGACTAAGAATTCGGGATCTCCCCTCAAAATAAATAGATTCGGGATCAATTAAAAGATGGCCTGCATGTTCCATTTTACGATCTTGTACCAACATATGTAGACCAATATGATTTTTTTAGGGTTTGCAGACCAATCAGGGCTAACCGGTATCCCTCATATTTAACCCAAATATGGGGCGAACATAAGGAGGTCTGGGCGCATCTACCACGTCGGACTGATGATGGGATCTTACACGGAATTGTCTGGAGACCCAATAGTGTCCGATGGGCGTCTCCTCCGGTGGGGTTGCGAATGCCGCGTGGCGTTGCCCCGGCTTGCCGCCCGAGGCCAAAGTCTGGCTATTTAAGCTGGCCGACGTCCCGAACCCCATCCACGACCTCTTCCTTTTCGCACTGTCAGCCCGGGCACATTTCTCTCCGTCTCTACCTTCCTCTTTTCCTCGCCATCTGACATGGCCCGACATAAGAAAACCACCTACCCTATGCTAACGCTGGAGTGCCGCTTCCAGATCGAGGAAGAGATTTGGATGAGGCGCGTTGCCTCATCGCACCTGGCTTGCCTCCGGACTCGCCAGAGTCGGAGCAACATTCAGTTTTGACGGAAGTGGCAGATCCGGAGGAGGACAAGGCAGAGCAGCCGGAGAATGAGCTGGCGCCGGCTGCAGGGTTCAGCATGGAGGAGGCCATGGTGGAATTCGCGGTTGCCCAAACAGCGAAGATGGTGGAGCAGCAGGCCATCCTGGAGTCCATTCTGGACGAGCCCTATATCGAGGCCAATCGACAGTTCATCTGGTAGGAACGGGCATCGACCGACGCGCTTTTCGGCGAACTTGACATGGAAGTGGAGTTAGATGACGAGGCGGTGCAGCCGGAGTTGCGGCTGCCGCCCATGTACCTGAAGCCGGGCACCAAGATAGTGGACATCTCCGACGAGGATTAGGGTAGTATAGGTTGATCTACGTAGATTTCCTCATTTGCATGTTTTTTATGAATTTAATATTTCAAATATGAGATATCTGGATGCAGATGAGTAAATTTAAGATGTGACCGGCCATTGTCCACGGGCGTGGCCCGCCCGCGGGCGTTTGAGTGCCCGGATTTGATGTCCGAGGTTCTTGATGCTCTAACTAGCCACAATGGAGAGTAACATACACTAGTAACATACACATATTCCTAGACTATATTACTACCTTCATAGTGGGTAGTAACATAGGTGTGGTGTCATGCAAAACTCCATTTATTAGATTCTAAACTCATACTGCATTGGGACATGTGATGTTACAGTAACTAGCTAAGTTACTAGAACTACCTCTCTCTTCATTAACTCATTGCCACGTAGACAAATTTGCTGAGTTGGACTTGAAGTTACTGCTGAAGTTACTCCCACTGTGGCAGGATTAGCGCCTACCACTACGGACCTAGGCTACGTCTCTGGCAGGATTAGCGCCAATCCTGAGGCGCCCGCGCGTGCCCAGAGTCTCGCTTCCTCACGAATGTCGTTGAAGGCGCGGTTCACAAAGGGGTGGTCGCCGTTGAAGACACATCCATTGCGGTGCTTCCATAGCCACCATGCCGTGAGGATGGCGATGGAGGCGAGCCCGCGTCGAAGGCTGCGAGGAGTGGCAGCAAGGGCCGAGGTCAACCAGGTGATGAACTCGCCGTCTTGGGCTGGGATGGAGGCGGTGGAGCGACACCAGGAGAGCACCTCATGCCATATCTGGCGGGAGAAGGAGCAGCCCGCGAGAAGGTGCTGCATCGTCTCTGGCTCCTGATCGCAGAGACGACAAGCGGGCTCGTGGGGTAGATCATGGCACGCGAGGCGGTCGGCTGTCCAGCACCGCCCGAGCAGGGCCAGCCAGATGAAGAATTTGATGCGTAACGGCGCCCATGATCGCCAAGTGATGCGCCAGTGGGGGTCCTCGATGGATCCAGAGAACATGGCTTGGTAGCAAGTCCGCGCGCTGTAGCAGCCGGAGCTAGACCATCGCCAGGATAGCGTGTCCGGAGTGTCGGAGACGGTGACCCGTCGTAGGCGCCGCCAGAGGGAGACGTACTAGAGCACCATCTCAATGCCCAGGGCACCCTGGATGTCCGTGACCCAAGCACGGTTGAAAAGGCCGTCGCGCATGGAGAGCGTCATCTTGTGTCGTCGTTTAGGAACCTTGGCATAGACAAGTGGCGCGATCTCGACGATGGACTGACCATCAAGCCAGTGGTCCTCCCAAAATTTGCAGGTCCGCCCGTTGCCGATGGTCCAGGAGGTCGAAATCCTGAAGATGGCTTGGACGTCGGGGCAGTGCGGGAGATGCAGGTGCTGCCAGGGTTGCGAGGTGTCTGTCTTCTGTAGCCAGAGCCATCTGGTGCGGAGGGAAGTGCCTAGACGCCCAGGGAGATTGGCCGGCAGACCCGATGCCAACTGATGAGGCAATGGTCGCTGCTTGCGTCCTTGCGACCGTACCAGAGGAAGTTGCGGAGTAGGCGATTAACCTGCTTGAGGATGGAGCTGCTGAGGGCGAGTATGAGCAGAATGTGCACTGGCATTGCAGAGAGCACGTGCCTGCACAGGGCTAGCCGGTCACCACGTGACATCATGGACGCCCACCATGGCGATAGTCTGCGCTCGAGCTTGTCGAGGAGTGGTTGTAGGGCGTTGGCGCTGGTCTCGCGGATGGACAGAGGCAATCCGAGGTATGTCGTCGGAAACTCTATTAACGGGCAGGCAAAGCCGGAGGTGATCGCGGCGCGGTCGTCTGGCGAGCATCGAATGGGCGAGGCTGCACACTTGGCGAAGTTGGTATACATCCCCGAGGCCGCCCCAAAGATGTCGAGAAAACGGCGGACGGCGGACAGGTCCTGGAGGTCCGGCCGGCAGAAGATGACGACGTCATCGGCGTAGAGAGAGATGCTCGAAGTCATCTGTCGCGAGGTGAGCCGTTGAATCACACCGTCGGCCACGACACGACAAAGCAGGTTGTTGAGGGTGTCGATGGCCATGACGAAAAGCATGGGGGACAGAGGGTCGCCCTAGCGGAAGCCGCATCGATGAAGGATGGGGGGCCTGGGATGCCGTTGACGAGGACGTGTGTGCTAGCCGTGCCGAGCAGGATGCACACCAATTCGCACCAACGTCGGCCAAAGCCGAGGTGGCGGAGTGTGTCGAGGAGGAAAGCCCACGAAACGGAGTCGAACGCGCGGGCAATGTCGAGCTTGAGCATGACGCGTGGTTGCTTGAGGTTGTGGAGCTGCCGGGCGGTCTGCTGGACCAGCAAAAAGTTGTCGTGGATGCATCGGCCCGCGATGAACGCGCTCTGGTTGGTGGAGATCATGTCACAGAGCTTTGGCACAAGGCGGAGAGAAAGCACCTTGGCGAATAGGTGGATCAAGCTGATCGGGCGGTAGTCCGAGAGCGCGGCGGCGTCGGGCTTTTTTGGTATAAGAGTGAGCAGGGCCTCATTCAGTATATGCCTGGTCC
Organism: Triticum aestivum; assembly: GCF_018294505.1. Taxonomy (NCBI): domain Eukaryota; kingdom Viridiplantae; phylum Streptophyta; class Magnoliopsida; order Poales; family Poaceae; genus Triticum; species Triticum aestivum. The sequence continues at coordinate 43,942,001 of NC_057806.1, read as the reverse complement.
TAATCCGGAGGGTCAAATTAGGTTTGTAGATAAAGTTTTGTTGCTTTATTGATTCATTCTTTCATCCGTCCATACATTCAATTATCTATCTGTAATTTATAAATTTATATTCATCGATCGGTGCTCTATTCTATTACTAATTGTCACACTAAATCCTTCTGGACCATTTGTTGACTAAAGGTATGTCTGGTTGGAGGTGTCAAATCTCTACTATTAGAGCATCTATGCGCGGGAGGACGGTCCGGTCATTGACGGCACGGATCTGGATGGAGAGGAGAGAGAGCTTGAGGAGCTTGGGGGCGTGTTGCGCGCGGCCGAAGCTCACCGAAACCGGCCGGAGTGGGTGGTGGTGGCGGCGAGGAGATCATGGGGGAGAGGAGATCGACCGAGGGGTGGGGGTGAGGGGTATATATGTACAAATGCCTGTGCGTTGCAACGGACGATAAAATTAATAGAACATGCTCCACGTGTCATTCTGCAATATTTTTTATATCCAATTTTGACAAATGTTAGGAATAATATAACTCTAGCAAATATGTCCGTGTGTTGCTACGGGTTGATTTATATAATTTCACCATTGGAAATCAGTTTTCTCTGAACGACATTTAGTTGCATAGATAACAATAGTCATCAGATCAATTTAGTATCACCACCAACACGCGATACAATGCTCAATTCATCAGACGCCACCTCCCCTCTACGTAATGCATATTTTGATTTTTCGACCCATTCCGTGGGCGCGTGATGGATGAGGGACATATTTTCTTATGTGTTCAAGCATAGTACATTAGCAGGAATGTGCATTTCCTGCTCAAATATATCTAACTACTGAAATATGAACCAAATAGGGAACAATTTTATGTTCGAGCATGAATTGTACAGTGACAAAATAAATAAGGTGAGAGCACACATATGTTTCTTCCACCAGGTCAGCAAGCCTTTCAGTGATGCTCCACAGCTCCAGTACAATGTCATCACGGGCAAGACGGGAAAAAACACAAAGTAAATTACCAAGCCACAATAACTATTTAAGCCACTCCCACCCACTGGGTCATTTCTTCGAACAAATTCGGTGTGAACATTGTCATCCTCTTGAGCAGCAAATAGCAGTAAATGGGCAAGCAAGCAAGTGTGCGTGCAGGGGCAGCTTCCATTCCTGATGAGTACATTACCTGCTCCTCGTTCCAGTTCCCCGTCATTACCTTAGCTTGTGATTAATAATTGGTTGTTGCTGCTAGATGTTGCTACCAACTGCCATAGTCAAAAGCGGATCAAGAAATCCACACAAAATTCAGTCTCTTATAAGGCAACAAATCCAGAGACTGTACACGTAATTGTATCAAAGATAAACTGAAAAAATTATCACATAATTGCTGCACAAATAGTGGGAACTTACTGTACCTTTCGATGTATACTGTTGCAGATTTATTTTGTGTTCAGAGTAATTTCTTCAGAGTTGGCTAACCTAAGATCCAAATATGGACAATTAGTGGAAATACCTATCTTGGCCCTCTTAGGCAAAGCAATTGTGATAACATCTCAAGTTTTAGTAGAAAACAAGAAAAACACTGTTAACTGGTAGGTTTCAGTACTCTATTACTCTGAAGTCTAGACTCTCAAGCAATGAAATCAGCAGGCATACAACAGTACAACACAAACAAACAATGGGTGATGCTTCTCAAAGTGATCAAACACGATCTATTGCAATAATTTCACAGTAGATTGAAATTAAATGATCATGTACATATATATTACATGTTACACATTAGCTCAACCAGACAATTACTCTAGGGGGCATTGTACATTCTCTGACAAAATTGAACTGGGAATAATTTTCTCACGTCAGGTCAGGTTGTAAGGTCCATAAATCGTAAAACAATGACCCCATTACACCATCAATTACATCAGACACCCTAATAATTCGATGGCTACAGCTAGCTAAGCTAATCTCAGCTTGAACGGATTACCTAGCTGCTAGCCGGTATGTTAATATAAATCATGGACAATCATCTCACGGTTTTACAAAAGGAAAATATAAAATTAAGATCTTGGTGAACAAAATATAAAATTATGATCTTGGTGAATATTATATGATTCAACACCATTTATGTCTTATGATCCTTACGCACATTAGTTAGACCTTTTTAGTAACAAGGCAAAAAGAAGTATAAAGTCACATGATTTATTGGCGAGTAAATGTCATAAAAAATAACTTGCCATCGATTTCTAGATGTTAAACCCAGGAAACACAAGAGGTAATTCATTGACTGTCAGACAACTTGGCACCTATATGAATATCAGGCACAAAAATTGAGAAGTGTTCGCTCGCTACCGAGAACTTGCTGCCACATTTGAACAATTTGACCTTTTTTGCGGGGAAGAATAATTTGACCATTGACATGATAAATTTAAAGACCCTAAAAAAACACCAAACATAACACCTCTATACAACATATATGTAGTCCAAAGAGGATGGATCAAATGGGCCGTCCACATGAGTATGTCCGCGACGTCAAGCGGCGCTGCCATGAGCACGCGAGGCCATGGGCAGCGGCCAGACGTCTGAGTTGATGAGGCCTGCTGGCTCCACTATTAAGGCTTATATCAGTTTGCATCTCAGGTCCAGTTAGAAAATGAGATGATTAGAGAGAAAAATAAATTGTGCCATGACGCATGGTTCAGTTACCACCTCGGTACCTCCAGCAAGTTGTCCATCTGGTCAGCTCACTGCGCATGCTCCATTATTCATCACAATAGAGCCTTCACAGTTTGCACACACCACCAAGGAAACTGGAGACACTAATTTTTCCTTCCATCCCTTTATTCTACTATTGATCTTGTCAGTTGGCAGTTAGCACTTTTCCCTTGTGAAGTAGTCGAATGATCGATAAACTAGACTGCATATAGTACCTTGTAGCTGACACTATAGTTTGCTTTTTATAGATTGGTCATTAGTGGCAAAAAATAGTGTAAAGGTGATCGATAACATAGGGTACGATCTGAAAGGGGTGCCTTAAGGAACCACACCAGTACACAACTCATGCTTAAAATAACTCCAAGTCATCTCCCTTATTTTAGCCTCACCACCATCATCCGAACCGCGGCACGGCCTGGTTCTTTGGTAGAAAGAACATCCTTGATCACCACTGGTTTCATTCTTCAAGGTGAGGATTTCTTTACAATTGATAGAAAAACCAATCATTGATGCAAAAAATTAGCACAAAAATACATCAACAAGTTTCGCAGCCTACGGTGTACCTATATGGCTGCACGACCACAATTTTCCCTACCTCAATACATAATCCTCCCCTAGTCAATCTTCCTGTTCATAAAGAAATTACTTGTGAATAGAATTAGATCAACAAACATGGGATGTAAGAAAACACTTTCAGCTTCACATGGGTCAAGCAAGTATCGACTGTATTGTACCGTTACCTTTCATTGTATTATGCTTTAGTTCCAAGAACTCAGATGCATCAACTTGATGCCTTTCTTTGAAATAAGAAGAGAACTCAGATGCATCAGTTGTCTTCCTCTGCTCTTATTGTTGATGTACAATAAGAACACACAGAATGTAAAGCCCCATTTCAGAGACATGAAAGGACTAATAATACTGTAGTGGCATATCTCAAATAGCTATGCTACAGGTACATCTGTACAGGACCTAAATAAAGTAGAATGCTTTCAGATTTGAGTACACAACCAAATTAAAACAATTCAATATCATTATCACAATACAGTTGGGGCTGGTGGCATCAACAATCATCATTATGTATTACTGAAGGCGATACTGTGTACAAATTTCCGTTCTAGAGTTATGAATATTTACAGTAATTCAATCCCACTATTTGATATCAATTGGTTTGCAACGCGGGGGGGGGGGGGGGGGGGGGGGTAGTCCGGCAGAAGATTTTCGCTACCCCACGAAGAAATTTTTTAACTTCAAACAAAAATAGGTCTGATCCATTCTTGCCAACAAAAAAAGATATTAATCTACGGAATCAAGTAAACATAAGACATACTTTTGCTTCACCTGTCACAATGACACCATTGCATCTTCATCTTCGATGTCAGTATCTACCTTGGTGCTGGTCAACTTGTTCTGCGAATTCAAGTGGAGAAATTTCTTTTCAGTTCTCAATCCGTAGAGTGGAGTCTAATATATTGGTAGTTTTGCCTACTATTGCCTCTTCGGTGTTCTGCTGCAGGCAAGAGTGAAATGCCATATTGACGAAAACATGAAGGGCAGTGTCCAGGTCGTCCAGTGAAAGAACCTGCATATTCTGTAAGAAAATATCAATAAGGCAATATATTTTTATACTATAGTTATTATTATATTTTTCTATAGACTTGATCAAATATAGAAAAAGTTGACTTGGAACAAAGGTAAAACTTCAATTCACTTAATTTGTAATGGAGGAAGTACCAAGTTACTTTCCGCAACCAGAGCTTCGACAGTGTGTTGATTAAGCTCATTTGGGTAGAGTTCTCCGGAACCTCCAGCATTGTCTGCAGGATAGCAAGATGCATTTTTCAGATAAAGTGCTCTGCTTTTGTACTTCAAAGAATTTTACTCTGAATATGTTACTTTTCCTTATCATTACAAAGTAATTGAAGTTCTTGTTTTGCTAATTGTGCATATTTTGGCGCCATTTTGCTGATCTTCAGAAAACAATAATGACTTGTGGATTGGCAACCTACAGCAAAAAGGTTGTAAACAAATAAACTATCCAAGTAGTACTAACAAGTGGGGTGATATCAGAAAGTTCCCACATAGTTCTTGAGGTACCTTCTCAACATACTTTTGACCAAACCGCTGGGGGTGTATTGTTAAGAACCCAGAGTAGTCCACCTGCAGAATAAGATGAAGTCTTTCGTTTGACAATCCTGGAAAGAAAATTGGACACAACTATCAGAAGTCACCTGATTTCTTCACCTTTATCCTAACAAGTGAAAGTTTGGGCTCTGATCCACTGCCTGTTGTTGTGTCATTCTTAATAAGATTGGCCACCTAAAGAAGCTCAGTCAGTAGCCAGTACAAGTAATTAGAGGGTACAAATTACAAACATCAGACAACTGAAACTCCACGCCAACCAGCTCAGTCGACCAATATTTGGCCATGTTTTTGACAAAGATCCTTCTGTCCATTTATCCGTATGTACGCCTTGGTCTTCTCGGGATTGTATGCACGACCTATTTGTTGACTAAAGATATGTCTGGTTGGAGGCGTCAAATCTCTACTATTAGAGCATTTATGCGCGGGAGGACGGTCCGGTCATTGACGGCACGGATCTGGATGGAGAGGAGAGAGCTTGAGGAGCTTGGGGGCGTGTTGCGCGTGGCCGAAGCTCACCAGAACCGGCCGGAGTGGGTGATGGTGGCGGCGAGGAGATCATGGGGGAGAGGAGATCGACCGAGGGGTGGGGGTGAGGGGGGATATATATATATATATATATATATATATATATATATATATATATATATATAGAGAGAGAGAGAGAGAGAGAGAGAGAGAGAGAGTTTTGAGTGATTCGTGAGAGAGAGTTTGGTGGGGTGAGGGTCGATGGGGGTGTGGTGCGGCGGTGGACACACTCAGTAGTAGCGCGGGTATCTCACCTTGCTATAGCTATTCGCTTAGTAGTAGCGGATGTTTTATCACCCGCACTACTATTATGCCCTGTCCACGGGAGATATTTACTAATAGTGTTTACTAGTAACGAGGAGTCAATGTGGCGCGCTACTAGTAATTAGCAGTAGCGTGTATCAATATAGCGCGCTACTAGCAAGCGTCTGTCTATAAGCTATTTCCTAGTAGTGAATGAAGTTGAAGACGACATCCCTAATGTTGTATGGAATCTTTTTAGTCACATATGATAGTGTATTTTTGGCTCTATGCATAAGATCCTACCTGAAATGTTTTCTTTGATTTGTACTATTTTTTAGTGCAACCAAACTACCTTTCTATGTATGTTATTCTCACATGTATGTGTATATTAGTCGAGACGTGCATTTGCACATGCACACTTACTCGTTTTTATTAAGTGCAAGTTCGTTAAGCAAATGTGGACGACCTTTAATCTAGGAGAAGTGAGACTATCCTCACATGAAATCAAAACTACTAACTCTTTTCTCGTTTAGAAGGCCCATGATTTAACAACATAACATGAGTTTTATATCTGAAAAATTATATCATAAAAACACTCACCGGTTTCAGAGCCTCACTCACCAGTTTATTACATATTCATAGCGGAGCTAGAACTATTTCCAAAGAGAGGAGCAACGAACCAGGTTGCAGCAAAGAACACTACTCAAAGGATGAAAGCACCACCGTCGGGATTTGCAAAGATCAATGTTGATGCTAACGTGCCTAGAGCTGGCACGGGGGGCTCAGTCGTGGCAGTATGCCGAGACGCCAGTGATATGTTTCTCGGCAGCTCGGCTCTGGTCATCTCTGATGTCACTGATGTTGTAACTTTGAAGGCGATTGCATGTCGGGAGGCCTTATCACTCGCTGAACATATGCTGCTCCAGAATTTTTTGGTTGCCTCCGACTCGAAGCAGGTGATCAGTGATACGGGCAAGGGCAGAAGCAGCAGCTATGCATGTATAATCAGTGAGATCAAGCAACAACCGGTAAATTTTAACCGCACTTTCTCGTTTGAAAGCCAAGCAACGAATAACGATGCAGAGTCAAGCTAAATTCTCGAATTCTTTGGACGAGGGGAACCATGTGTGGTTCTAACCCCACGATCCTTTGTATTCCACTTCATGTGGATTTTGATCAGTAAAGTTTAGCTTTACCCCTAAAAAACAAAAAAATATGTCATAAAAAACTTAAAATATTCCATTTTCTAATGGTATACCTATTATATAATGTTTACCTTATTTTTTATTTTTCTTTGGTTTTTCTTTTTGTTTGCTATAACTTCGGGTTTATTTGTTTTTCACTCTGTTCTTTGTTTCTTCTTTTCTTTATTTGTTCCTTTGTTTCTTTCTTAGGTTTCCTTCATTTTTCTTTATTTTTCACCGTTTTCTTCATTTATTTTTCTTTGGGTTTTTGTGTGTGTTTTTCTTTATGATTTTTTCTTCGATTTTAGATCCTTTTCAAATTTACTTTTTTTGCATTCTATGTCTTTGTATCGTTTTTCCTTAGTATTTTATGTACAATTTTCATGTCCAACTTTATTTTATACAAGCTATTTGTAAGGCACATAATAATTTTTAAAAATAGTTTTTAATGTCTATATTTTTTGTATACATGAAGAACATTTGTATACATGTTTAACATTTTTAATACATTATTATAATTTTAAATACAATTACTAACGTTTTCTTTCAAATACATGTTTGATGTCTACTTTTTTCGTAAACATTGTGTATTTTTCATATACATCTGAAACATTTATTTGATATACATTCACCATTTTCCAAATACATGGTTAACCTTTTTTTCCTTATAATGTCACATATATTTTCTGAGACATGTTGTAATGCCATCGATTCAACCGTACACTAATCATACACGCAATTGTGTACGATCAAGATTAATGACTCACGGGAAGATATCACAACACAATTCTAGACACAAACAAAATAATACAAGCCTTATATTACAAGCCAGGGGCCTCGAGGGCTTGAATACACAAAAGTCAGCGGAAGCAACAAAATCTGAGTACATACATAAGTTAGACAAGTTTGCCTTAAGAAGGCTAACACAAAAACAACAACGATCAAAAAGGCAAGGCCTCCTACCTGGGAGCCTCCTAACTACTCCTGGTCGTCGGCGGCCTCCACGTAGTAGTAGGCACCCTCGGTGTAGTAGTAATCGTCGGTGGTGTCGTCTGTCTCCTGAGCTCCACCATCTGGTTGTGACATCCGGAAATAATGGAAAAGGGGAAAAAGAGGGAGCAAAGCAACCGTGAGTACTCATCCAAAGTACTCGCAAGCAAGAATGTACACTACATATGCATCGGTGTCAATGAAATGGATTGTATCTGTGGACTAGACTGCAGAATGCCAGAAGAGAAGGGGAAAGCCCAGCCTATCGAAGACTAGCATATTCAAGCATCTTCAAGCATCTTGCAGCATTTAGAAGAGTACAAATCAACATAATGTAAAGTGGTAGTAGTGTTATCAACCTCGGCCAGAGATTCTTTCTCGACTCCTTGCGAGAAAGCAATCCCAGAGCCATACTATCCATTTCTCATCACAAGTATCCAGTTCTAGTTGTATCGATCGGGATACAACTCCGAGTGTCCGCTACCATAGGACAGGCTATCGATAGATGTTTTCTTCCCTGCAGGGGTGTACCAACTTACCCACCACGCTCGATTAACTCCGGGCGGACACACTTTCCTGGGTCATGCCCGTCCTCGGCCAAACAATACGCCGCAACCCGACCTAGGCTTAATAGAGAGGTCAGCACGCCGGACTAAACCTATGCCCCCCAGGGGTCATGGGCCATCGCCCCGGGAACTCCTACACGTTGCGAACGCGGCTGGTGAGCAGACCTAGCTACCTCCATAAAAAGGCAGGTGCTTACGCAGTCCAACCCGGCGTGTGCCGCTCAGTCGTTGACGTCTATTAACCTTCGGCTGATGTATACGACACAAAACGCCCATACTATGCCCACGTGATGGTTAGTGCTATCAGGCCAGAGGCCCCTCAGATAAAATATCCAAACTGTTAGTGTGTTGGTAGTGCGGTCACGAGCAGAGACTCACGAAAGATGTGACCCCGTCGCCCCGTCTCGAGGACTTGTGGCAAGGGCTAATAATGCCCGGCCACGCCTCGTAGTTATCTCGCGGGCACTCTCCAAGTCAACCCGACTCCTCATCACTCGCAATTAAGCTCGCGCGGGTACCCCTCAGGGCCGACCCATCTTTAGTTACAAGGTTCAGTGTAAAGTCATAGTAACCATAGTAACTGTGTGTCTAACACCAAGGGGAACCCTGAGGAATCACCCTCGATGGATTCCACTCGACATAATCATCAAGGTGAACATAAGAGGAATCACCCTCGAGGTTCACTCTTGAGGGGTTGCACGACAGAGTCGTATCAGAAGTGGTTAAGGAGGAAATCACCCTCGATGACCACGACCGAACAACTACACTACATAGATCTCATTAGGAGTGATGTATGAGGTGTCACCCTCGGCACTCGATAATAACTCTGCAGAGTCATACAAGTAGGGGGTGATGTGCGGTGTCGGGGCCTGGACATTGATCGCGTTGATCGAGTCATCGAACACAAAGCGGGGCAACTGGGACAAGGTGGGGGTCACTGATGGATCACTAACCAACCTATACTAAGCAGTTTAGGGTAAGCAGGTAAGGTACAAAGTGCAGGTTACAAAAGCAGGCTATGCATGAGAATAGGAGCAAACAATAACTATAGCAAAATCTAATGCAAGCATGAGAGAATGGAATGGGCGATATCGGGATGATCAAAGGGGGGGGGGGTTGCGTGGAAGCTCTGCTGTAAAGGAAGAAGGGTCGTCGGAGACGTAGTCGATCACAGGGGCAACATCGGTCATGGGGTCTACCGAAGAGAAGAGGGGGAAGACACAATAAATATAAAGCAATCAAAGCATCACAAAGCATAACAAGACAATAGACGTGCTGGGTGTAACCTAACGTATGGCTACACGTTATATGTGAAGGGGGAATTCAACCGGGAATGTTTTCCCGGTTCCGAACCTGTGTCAAACAGATGACCGGAGGGGGAATGTTCCATGTTCAGCATGCTAGGGGCATGTGACAGATGAACGGACCGCGTATTCGGATTCATTGGATTTTGCTAAGCAACTTTCATGTATAAAGTTTTCCATCCGAGCCATAGTTTATTTTATATTAATTTTCAAAGATTAAAGCATTTTTAGAAACTAATTAAAATAACAGAAATGGAATTATGACGTCAGCAGAGTGTCAGCATGACATCAGCAGGTCAACAGACCCGCTGACTGGTCAAACTGACCAATGGGTCCCACATGTCATAGACAGTGGACTAACAGAAGTTTAAACTAACTAAACCAGAGTTATTTAGCAGGAAGGACCCACCTGCCATAGGCTAATTAACTAAATTAATTAGTTTTAATTATGAAAACATTTTAATTAGAGGATTAAGCGGTGGGGCCGGCACGTCAGTGTCACAGAGATGCCCAGTCAGCACGTTGACTGGGCCAACCCAGTCAACGGGGCCCGCGGGGCCCGTTGGCAGTGACCCAGGGGTGGCCCTAGGTGTGCCACGTTGGTGGTGGCCGGCGGCTCAACGCCGGTGACGCCAAACACGGCGGCGCGACTTGGATCTCGCCGGAAAACGCGTACAGGGCTCGGGGAGGAGCGGGGCTAGGCTCATTCGAACGAGCTCTCAGCGCCGCGTCCAGTGGTGGTGGTGGCATCGCCAGACCTGGCCGAAAACTTTGCCGGCGACGAGGTCCGCGGCGGAGCGGCTACGGTTGACGGCGGAAAAGGTGCTACGACGTGCTACAGCTCAGGCGAAAGGGCTATGCGGGTGCTGCATGATGCGGTGAAGCTAACGGGCATACGCCCATGACCATTTGGTCTCCGGAGACTCGCCGACGACGAGCTCCGCGGCGCTGCGTTCGGGTGCTCGAGGAAAAGGTAGCTAGGGAACGCGCAGGAGCATCCAGAGAGAGGAAGAAGGATGAGGGGCTCACCGAGCGGCACACGGAGGCCGGTGATAGGCTTACTAGCGGCAGGAGTCGTTGGAGAGGAGGAAGATCGCCGGCGACCGAGGCGGAAGGGGGGTGGCTCGATCCACGGCCTGCGGTGCTCCCCGGTTTGTGCTCGTGGACGGGGACGAGGAAGTTGACGACGGCGGAGCTGCTGGACTGGTCAGCGAGGCGAGGCGAGGTCGGTAGCCGCGGCTGCGACGGTGAGCGGCGACGGAGAGGCTCGGGATGATGTGGGAGTGAGGAGTGGCGCGAGGGAGAGGGAGCGGCGGAGAGGAAAAGGGGGGGGGAGTGGGATAAGGGACCGAGGCACCGGGGGCATGGAGGCCTTATCCTCCCCTCGACGCCGACGAGGGGGGTCCAGTGGCGACCGCACCCTGTAGCGGCGCGCGACCGAGGAACAGGAAGGGGCGCGGTGCGGGGAGCTGGGCCGGCTGGGCCTGCCAGGCTGGTTGAGGTCCAGGGGGGTTCTCTCTCTCTCCTCTGCTTTTCCTTATCTTATCTTTTTCTTTTGTTTTTCTTTTTCCAACAGCTTTTGCATTTTCTTTTTGCCACTAATGACTTTGCTTTGCACTTTGAAGTTGAATGGAATTCAAGGAAGGAATTTGAAATGCGATATTATCCCAACATGATTATCATTGCAAATCTCAGTAGCTTAGCATGATCATGATGGATTACTGTAGCTCCATTACATAGGGGTGTTACAATTCTCCTCCTCTAAAATAAATTCTCGTCCCGAGAATTAAGAGGTAGAAGGGAAAAGATCGGGGTATTTGGCACGGAGGTTATTCTCGCGTTCCCAAGTGGCTTCATCCTTAGTATGATTTGACCATTGCACCTTGAGGAACTTGGTAACCATCTGGCGTGTTCGACGTTCAACTTCTTCAAGAATGCGGATCAGATGCTCTTTGTATGTGAGTTCATCTTGAACTTCAATCAGTTCCGGATCCACTTCACGATCTGGATCCTTGAAGCATCGACGAAGTTGCGACACGTGGAAGACATCATGGACGTGAGAGAACTGAGGTGGCAACTCCAATTGATAAGCCACCAGTCCACGACGGGAGAGAATGCGGAAAGGACCAATGTTGCGCGGAGCAAGCTTGCCCTTGACTCCGAACCATTGAGTGCCTCTCAAAGGAGTGACACGCAAATAAGCTTGTTCACCAGGTTGATAAGTCGAACCCCAGTGTTTCCGGTCAAAGTTGCTCTTGTGGCGGGACCGGGCCGCCTTGAGATTATCCCGAACAATGCGAACCTGCTCTTCAGCTTGTTGAATAATGTCTTGACCAATGAGCATCCGTTCCCCAGTTTCTGACCAATTCAGAGGGGTTCGACACTTACGTCCATAAAGCACTTCGAAGGGTGCCATTTTCAAGCTGGCTTGATAACTGTTGTTATAAGAGAACTCCACATAAGGGAGGGATTCTTCCCACTTCTTACCGAAAGAAATAACACAAGCTCGAAGCATGTCTTCAAGAATTTGATTGACTCGCTCGACTTGGCCTTGGGATTGGGGATGATAAGCAGTGCTCCAGGTAATATGAGTTCCCATTGCCTCTTGGAAACTATCCCAGGCTGCCGCGGTCTGAACTGATCTCCTTCGGAATGCCGTGGAGTGACACAATCCTGGAGATATAAAAGTTTGCTAATTGACTAGCAGTGATAGTCTCCTTGACTGGCAGAAAGTGAGCAACCTTCGAGAATTGGTCGATGACGACAAAGATAGCATCGTTACCTTTCTGAGACTTGGGAAGGCCAATGACGAAGTCCATCTGAATCTTATCCCACTTCCATTCAGGAATCGGAAGTGGTTGTAGAAGTCCAGCCGGTTTCTGATGTTCTGCTTTGATGCGACGACAAACGTCACATTCTTCAATATATCGAGCAATGTCTTGCTTCATCTTAGACCACCAGTACTTCCGACGGATGTCTAGATACATCTTGGTACTTCCTGGATGAATAGAGAGAGGGGTGTCATGCGCTTCTTTCATCACCTTCTCTGTCATAAGCTCGAACCGGGGTACTAAAATGCGATCTCTGAAGTATAAGGTTCCATCTTCACCAAGTGAGAAATCTCTGGATTTCTCTAAGGCAAGATCCTTTTTCATCAAATCAACGTGAGCATCTTTGGCTTGAGTAGACTTAATTGCTTTCAGAAGAGTTGGTTCCAGTACAAGATTATTCAGAGAACCCTATGGAACTAGTTGAAGGTTCAACTTGCAAAGTTCTTCATAAAGGCGGGGTTAAGCTTTATGAACCATGTGGTTATTGCAATAAGACTTGCGGCTCAAGGTATCGACAATTACATTAGCCTTGCCAGGGGTATAGGATATACCGCAGTTGTAATCAGCAATAGCTTCCATCCATCGTTGCTGACGGAGGTTCAGATTTGGCTGAGTAAACAGGTACTTCAGACTCTGATGATCGGTGAAGATCTCGCAACGATTACTGAGATGGTACTGTCGCCATAGCTTCAGTGCAAAGATAACCGCAGGGAGCTCGAGGTCATGAACTGGGTAGTTCTCTTCATGAGGACACACTTGACGGGAGGCATAAGCAATCACTCTGCGCTCTTGCATTAGGACACAACCTAATCCTTGACGTGAAGCATCGCAATAGATGACAAAGTCCTTGCGATAATCAGGGGAGCAAGCACCGGGGCAGAAGTCATCTTGTCCTTGAGTGACTAGAAACTTTCCTGACACTTTTCAGTCCAATCAAACTTAACGCCTTTGTGTAGCAGATTGGTCAGTGGCTTGGCGATCTTGGAGAAGTTCTCGACAGTGACGCTTGGATATTTAAGCTACAATAATTCCCTGTTAATCATGCCACATCATCACGGTTAATGATGTTAATCTCGCGTTAGTTAAACAGTGAAAGGTAAATAATAAAGAGTAATTAAAAAAACTAAACGAGACAAACCCCCATCCCTCACTGGGCCTCGGCCCAGGTAACCCCGAGGCCGACCCACACAGCCCCCTCAGCCCCGTGCATAACCCCCCACTGGCTCACTGTGACCTAGCCCAAAAATATCTCCCCACTCCCCCCCGCACGATCCCCTCTCCCTCGAACACGTCTCTCTCTCCCCCCTCTCGGTCAGATCGGGGCAACCCCGACCGGCCCCGCCAATCACCGCCTCCACTCGGAGACCCACCTCCCGTCTCCTTCCGCCCCGCCGCCGCCGCGGCTCGCCACCTCGACGCGCCGGATCGTCCCCGTCCTACTCCCTGCCTCGACCTCGCCGACGGACACCGCTCGCCGGAGCCGCGTCGCCTCGCCTCCTCATCTCTCCCTCATCGGCTCCGACGAGCCTCGCCGACCCCCTACTCGGCAACGGCCGTGAGCGCCCCCTCCACCCCCCTCTCTTTCCGTCGTCCCGAACGCCACCGCGCTGGCGCACGCGCCTGCACCGGCCCCGCTCGCCGCGCACGCGCTTCGCCCTCCGTGCTCGCTTGCTGCTCGTCGTGCCCTGCGCCCGCACCCCGCCGTGGCCACGCCCTGGCTACGCTCGTGCCGCGCCAGCCACGCCCGACGCGCGTGCTCGCGCATCGCCTTCCTCCCCGGCGTGCTCACCGCGCCCTGCCACTCCACCCAGCCGCTCTCACGCGCGCGCCGTGCGCCCCTGACCGCGCCCTCGCTCCCGCCCGACGCGCCCTTCCCCGCGCGTGCCTCGTTGCTGCACCGCCGCTGCCGTGCAGCCCGACGCGTGACAGCGCTCATCCCGCACCCGCTCCTCGCCGCTGCGCGCTCGTCGACCCGCCACCACCGCCACCTTGGGCCACCGCTCGGTGCTGCTGACCGCTGCTCGCGCCTCGTCGCGCCCAGACGGGCTCCGGCCTCGACTGGCGCCCACGCCCGCAGCGCCCTGCGTCGTTAACGCACATCCACCGCCCGTTAGCCCCTGGGCCAATGGCGAATGGGGCCCGCCCCTTGTTAAAATGAAAACGGACTTAAAAATATAAAAACAATAATAATATATAATTAATTAATTAACTAACTTAATTAATCTACTTTAATTAAACTTAATTAATCCTGCTTAATTATAAACCCTAATTAGTCTGCTTAGTCCATGACAGGTGGGTCCCACTGGACCCACATACTAGATTTGACTCTGGTCAACTGGTCAGTTGACCTGCTGACATCATGGTGATGTCATGCTGACATCACCTTTCACTGTTCTGGATAATGTTCGATTTAAATAATTTAATAAATCCAGAAAATGCCTAAAACTTTGATAAATCGTAGAAAATAAACCGTAGCTCGGATGAAAAAGTTTTATATATGAAAGTTGCTCAGAACGACGAGACGAATCCGAATACGCGGTCCATTCATCTGTCACATGCCCCTAGCATGCTGAACATGGAACATTCGCCCTCCGGTCCTCTGTCTGACACAGGTTCGGAATCGGGAAAACATTTCCGGTTGACTCCCCCTTTCACCGGTATCGTGTAGCACCGTGTTAGAACACATCTAGCTCTACCTGTTGTCTTGTTATGCACCTGCTTGCTATGTATTTACTGTTTCTCCCCCCTCTTCTCTTCGGTAGACCCCGTGATGATGCTGATGCCCCTGTGACCGACGACCCCTCCTTCTCGTCTGAGCGACCAGGCAAGCAAAACCCCCTTGAGCATCCCGATATCACCCATTTCTTTCCCTCTCTTGCTTGCATTAGAACTGCTACTGCTTTATGTATGATCCTACTATGATGCATAGCTTGTTTTTGTTACCTGCTTTCATACCTTACCTGCTTATCCTAAACTGCTTAGTATAGGTTGGTTAGAGATCCATCAGTGACCCCCACCTTGTCCCAGTTGACCCGCTTTATGTTCGATGACTCGATCAACGTGATCGATGTCCAGGCCCCGACACCGCACATCACACCCCTAGTTGTATGACTCTATAGAGTCACCATCGAGTGCCGAGGGTGGAACCTCTTACATCACTCCTGTTGAGATCATTGTAGTGTAGCTATACGGTCGAGGTAATCGAGGGTGATTTTCTCCTTAACCACTTCCGTTACGGCTCTGTCGTGCGACCCCTCAAGTGTGAACCTCGAGGGTGGATCCTCTTACGTTCACCTTGATGATAACATCGAGTGGATTTCACCGGGGGTGATTCCTCGGGTTTCTCCTTGGTGTTAGACGCACAGTTTCTATGGTTACTATGACTTTACACTGAACCATGTTACTAAAGACGGGTCGGCCCTGAGGGGTACCGCGCGAGCTTATTAGTGAGTGATGTGGAGTCGGGTTGACCTGGAAGGTGCCCGCGAGATACTTACGAGGCTAGGCCGGGCATTCTTAGCCCTTGCCGCAAGTACTCGAGACCGGGCGATGGGGTCACATCGATCGTGAGTCTCTGCTCATTACCGCGTGCTCCTAATCCACTACGGTTTGGATATTTGATCCGAGGGGCCTTTGGCCTGATAGCACTAACCATCACGTGGGCATAGTATGGGCGTTCTGCGTCGTATGCACCAGCCGAAGCTTAATCGACATCAGCGACTGAGCGGCGCGCGCCGGGTTGGACTGCGTAAGCTCCTGCCTTGTTGAAGGAGGTAGCTTGGTCTGCTCACCGGCCGCGTACGCAATGTGCAGGAGTTCCCGGGGAGATGGCCCATGGCCCCTGGGGGCATAGGCTTAGTCCGGCGTGCTGACCTCTCTATTAAGCCTAGGTCGGGTTGCGGCGTATTGTTTGGCCGAGGCCGGGCATGACCCAGGAAAGTGTGTCCGGCCGGAGTTAATCGAGCATGGTGGGTAAGTTGGTGCACCCCTGCAGGGAATGAAACATCTATCGATAGCCTGTCCTACGGTAACGGACACTTGGAGTTGTATCCCGATCGATATAACTAGAACTGGATACTTGAGATGAGAAATGGTTATGAGAAATGGATAGTATGGCTCTGGGATTGCTTTCTCGCAGGGAGTCGCGAAAGGATCTCTGGCCGGGGTTGATAACATTACTACTACTACTTTACATTATGTTGATCTGTACTCTTCTATATGCTGCAAGATGCTTGAAGATGCTAGTCTTTGATAGGCTAGGCTTTCCCCTTCTCTTCTGGCATTCTGTAGTTTAGTCCACAGATACAGCCCTTATCCTTTGATACAGATGCATACTTAGTTTAGATCTGATGTAAGTCTTGCGAGTACTTTGGATGAGTACTCACGGCTGCTTTGCTACTTCTTTTTCCCCCATACCCGATTGTTGCGACCAGTTGATGGATCCCAGGAGCCAGACGACACCACTGATGATTACTGCTACCCCGAGGGTGCCTACTACTACGTGACAACCGCTGACGACTTGGGAGTAGTTAGGAGGCTCCCAGGTAGGAGGCCTTGCCTTTTCGATCGATGTTGTTTTTGTGCTAGCCTTCTTAAGGCAAACTTGTTTAACTCATGTCTGTACTCAGATATTGTTGCTTCCGCTGACTCTTGTGTATTCGAGCTTATGTATTCGAGCCGTCAAGGCCCCTGGCTTGTAATATAAAGCTTGTATTATTTTAAGTTGTGTCTAGAGTTGTGTTGTGATATCTTCCTGTGAGTCCTTAATCTTGATCGTACACATTTGCGTGTATGATTGAATCGAGGGCGTCACAAGTTGGTATAAGAGCCGACTGCCTGTAGGATCCCCCTTTCCAACTCCTTGGCCGAAGTTGTGTCTAGTCACTAAAAAACTTTTACTAACATGGCTGTGTGTCTTACGGGCCCACGTCGCCATTGGGTGGTATTAGGATCTTATACTCCTCGTCTATACTCTGGGACTCTGATCTCTCTTCCTTTCGGGTTAAATTTTTACTAACTTGACATTAGGTTCTCGTAACCACTTCATCCCGGAGAGCCCCTTCTCCACAGATGACCGACTGTTTCATCATAAGACTCTGAAGATACTCCTCAATGAGTCCCGAGACCCTGTGCCCACTTCTTTGCAGTTCCCTACCACCGATATATCCTTATGGATAACTACATACACTTGTCATTCATACAATCATTCCTTGTTGCTCTTGTTTTTACAAGATGCCCTGAACTGCTCTCCTTTGTTTCGAGAATTCTTTGATCTTGATGCCTTGCAGTTCCTTGTCACCTGAATACCCCTACGGATAACTTTGTGCACCTACCGAGTATCCGCTCATCCTCAGTTGATTCATGTACTTCACAAAAGTCTTTGTAATACCATTCGCTCTTGTGAAAATCCTCAAAGCCTATTGTTCTTGGATTTCTTGCTTGCTTGCATTATGGTTAATACCATAAGTCTAGTAATCTTAGTGTCATCCTTTGTCATTATCATTTTGAGTCCGTTGATAGAATATGTTGCGAATGCTCGCAATCCTCAATCAGATCCTAGAATTCATCCTTCCAGCACATACGTCATTTTAACATGTGCTAGATCTCGACTAATCAAATCACCATCGATTGTACTCCTAAGGCTATTCTACCTACCCATCCCTAATCAGAGCATTGCTTCTGATCCCTTGTTTTGGAATTCATAATTCCTTTGCAATTGAGCTTTGAGTTAGTCAGTTGTTTCTATAATCTGATCTCCTTGCATTCTTTCTTCCTCTGGTTGAATATTGATGCTCACATCGGATCCCTTGTGGACCACCAGACCCCTTTTTTGGATTTTATCTGACAACGTCCTTCATATTCAGTAACCTTGTAGCCTTTTCCTCGGATACATAATGCCTTTGGTAAATTGTATCCCCTGCTGTTGTCAACCATGCTCCGCTATCGAGCTTGTGTTATTTATTCTTGAAATTTATGATATATGTTCCTAAGATGCCCCGATGGGTTGAACCTATGCCTTCCCTAATCTGTGTGAACTCGAAAGTTATGCGGATTATACTCTACTGGCTTTTCGTCAGATAAAATTTCAATACTACAACTTCATCAAGAGCGAGAAGTAAAATGAAAGGTTATGCATTGTAGAAGTGGGAGTCGACCCTGAACCTTTGTGTTCATGCCCACGGACATGGTGTGGAACTTATCATGAAAGCTTCTTGCAAGGATATTTAATCATTTGAATAATTCTTCCGGTATCGTAAATTGGATCCCTTGCAGTTATGGTCTCGACCATATTTCCTCCTTGATCTCATTCACTGGGTAAGTTAAAATTACCTATCCTCTGCAAATCATTTCCCCCGTCCAACCTCTACTCCGCTTTACCTTCTGGCATTACACCTAGTACTTGATACTGGGAAGCTTTATATCCCATCACATCATTCCTAGCCTGAACGGCTATATTTTATCATGACAACTTTTTAACTATGCTACCTAGTCCTTATGCCCGGAGCAACTTCCGACGATGAGCTAAGATTACGTCGATCTTCCCCATCTTATCATTTCACCTCGAACAACAAACTTGACTTTGAGCTTGTGCCGAATCCGTGGTTCTCATAGCCTTTCACTTCATCCTCCCTTTTCTACTCGAGGGCATCTTCATAGAGTCCCTCGACAAACTTTGTCTTGATCACCCTCACACTTTGGCTTCTTCAGAGATGTCAATTGAATTCATGGCTAGAAATACCATCCTTGCCTCTCGATGATTTGTGTCAGCATCAACAACATTCTTATCTTCCCCCCAACACAAACTTGATCATATTGATTTTGGGAATACATCCTTTTTGACATGACGATGGATTGCTACTGAGCCCGTCGGCCAGACCCTCGTCTTTTCCCTGCTAAAATTGTATGACTTATTTTCTAAGTTGTTTTCGATGGATCCTTGGTGTATCCGAAGTCTGACCTTTGCTTGAAACCATGTCAATGCTATCTCGAAGCATGTCTGTGATAATTCGATCTCCAATAAGAACATTTGAAGCACGATACTAAATTTTCTTTATCAATTATCCAAACACCGTTGTATGGGTAATGTCATGAAATTCTTTCCCTTTACCTAATTGGTTATCTACTTACTATCCTGTCATGGATATCATCCTCTGCTTGTCCTTGGGAAGGATATACTCCTGATAATTGTGTTTAAACACATTTTCCTTTCCATTGTTCTGACTAATATACTAATCATATTTTTTCCTTTCCATTCTTTTGTTTAACCTTTCCGGTAAACTAACTTATCTCAGTAGAGATAATTTCTTTCTTAGGTAGGCACCTCAATGTAAAACTCTGTGAGTAAATACCCTGTTACTATTGATGATGACATTCCAGTAGCCACCGATAGATGAGAACTTTGCCTAACGGCCCGCCTCGTTCAACGAGCAGGAAAATGGTTCTCTTCGTCCCTCGCCGTTGGTATCAATGTTGTTACCGACATAACTGACAATCTACCCTCTGACATACCTTGCTATCGTGACCGTGCAAGACGTCATCCCCCTTTCTGCTTTAACCCACATGGTGGGCCCATAACCCACAGGTCCCAGGATCGAAACCCGACTCTCGTGTACACCCCCCGTTTCCAAGGTTATTCCTCACACTTGGCTTCATGTGTAATTCGCGAACCACCTTCCTAGTGATCTATTCTGGTATCAGACATAATACTTATTCTTGTTACTCTGTACCCCTTTCACACCTTGTGTCAGTCATCGAACAATGGTCTACCCGTTTGAAACTTCTTATTGTACCGTATTACTTTGCTCTCGGCATGTTTTATTCGTTCAACTCGAGAGATACTCATATGTTCATTCGTGGGATAACCCCTGATGATTACCCCTAGTAGCGTTCTATCGTTGTCAAGCTGCCCCTTTCCTATTCGTAAGTAAGATGGGGCTCCCGAAGAAAGGATGCCAACATTGTCATGATGACCCGAAGCAGAGAAATGAAGACACCCACGTAATGGATCGACCTCTTCGAGAAGAGCAACCAAGACCGAGATGACTCGTTAGAATTTCGTAACAAAATCCCTTCCCAGTCACTTATTGGTGGTGACCCAACACTTTTATAAAATGTTTAAATCCCCTTTTGTGAATATAACAGTGGCTAAACAACCATTTAAATGCCTTTTATAATTTCTATAAAAATTGAACTGTTTTATTTGTGAGTGAAACTTATTGTGGCAGAGGTATAAATAGTAATACTAATTTAGAAACTACTTTTGTATTTTAACTAAACTAAAATACTGCGGAAATTAACTAAAACAATGAAAGGTAAATAATAAAAAGTAATTACAAAAAACTAAACGAGACAAACCCCCGTCCCTCACTGGGCCTCGGCCAGGTAACCCCCAGGCCGACCCACACAGCCCCCTCAACCCCCTACATAACCCCCCACTGGCTCACCGTGACCTAGCCCGAAAATATCTCCCCACTCCCCCCGCACGATCCCCTCTCCCTCGAACACGTCTCTCTCTCCCCCCTCTCGGTCAGATCGGGGCAACCCCGACCGGCCGCGCCAATTGCCGCCACCACTCGGAGATCCGCCTCCCGCCTCCTGTCTCCTCCCGCCCCGCCGTCGCCGCGGCTCGCCACGTCGATGTGCCGGATCGTCCTCCTCCTCCTTCCCGCCTCGACCTCGCCGACGGACGCCGCTCGCCGGAGCCGCGTCGCCTCACCTCCTCATCTCTCCCTCATCGGCTCCGACGAGCCTCGCAGACCCCCTACTCGGCAGCGGCCGTGAGCGCCCCCTCCATCTCCGCTCTCTCTCTGTCGCCCCGAGCGCCACCGCGCTGGCGCACGCGCCTGCACCGGCCCCACTCGCTGCGTGTCACATCCCTAGCTTCTGGTGCTGCCTGGTGTTTGCATCATGTTTAAATTTTGAAACTTGAACTGAGGGAAATTGGAAGCCTCAAAACCCTAAATAAAAGAAGGGCAAAAACCCTTAAAAATCTCATTCATTGTTCCAAAATGCTCTTCTTAAATGTTTTATAATTTTTGGCAAGGGTTCTGGTCCCAACCAAAATATTGAACATTTTTAAGGATTTATTTTTGGGACTTTGAATTTAATTCATTAGCTATTTGAATTTGAATTATATTCATATAATTAGAATATAATTTCAAATATCCCTGAAATATTTTATGAGCTTTTGGAAAAGTCCATCTAGCAAAATAAAAATATTCAGAGGAGCTTTTGGCATTGTTTGAATTATTTTTAAATTCAAAACAGTGGCAAAACGAAATTAAATAAAACAAAACAGAAGAAAAAAATAAAACAGAGCAGAGAAAACCTTACCTGACGCAGCCCACCTGGCAGCCCGCTGGCCGGCCCAGCACTGTGCTGGCCCGTGCCAGCCACCTGCTTCCTCCCGCCAGAGCAGGCAGGCAGCTGCCTGTCGGCCGCGCGCGCCGCCGTGCGCCACCTCCTGCTTCCTCGGCCCTCCTAGACGATGCCACGGAGACACCCAGAGCCTCCCCTCGTTCTCCCCTCTCCCTCTGGACCGCTCCCCCTCCGTTGGCTCTCTCTTCCCTCTCTTCCCTGTGAGCCCCGAGCGCAGCCGTCGCCGCCGTTCGCCATAGCCGCGGCCACTGGCCACCCCACGCAATCCCGACGGGCCCACAAGCTCCGCCACGTTGTCTTCTTCATCTTCGATGAGCCACGCAAGCCGGGAGGGCCTGGAACATCGCCATCGCCGTCGTCTTCCACCTCGGGCTCCGACCACCGCCGCCGTCGATTCGCCGTCTCCACCGCCTCCCCGGGCACGCCGACCTTCTCTTCGAACTCACCGTGAGCCCCTGTCCATTTCCCCTCTCTCCCTGTGCCCGTCCGCGCCTTCTAACCACCCTGGCTGTCGGAGCCGACAGTTCCTCGCCGCCGGCGATGACGCAGACGAGGCTAGAGCCACCGTAGCTAACTCCCGAGCACGGCAACGTGCTCAGCACTCTTTCAGGAGCCGGGCGCGCCCACCCGTGCGACCTGCCGTGCCCCCTAGCGCCAACCCCGACCTCGCCGTGCTCCGGCCGCCGCCCCGCTCGCCGCCGTCGCCAAATCCGACCTCCCCAGCACGAACGGATGCCACGATTCGATGCGCGCACACACCAGCTACATGTAGAGCCCCTTAGTCGCCGTTTTGGACGCCGGAGGAGGAATTCCGACCCCTCCGCCGTCTCGGGCTTCACCGGCGACGAGCCGTGGACCAAGTCCGGTGGGTTTGACCCACTCTGACCACGGCGGGACCCCCCCTGTGTCCATGACAGGTGGGCCCAGCCCTGTTAGCTAATTAGGATTAGCACTAATCAAATTAGTTAAACTAATTACCCCCTGCTGACACTGACAGTGGGCCCCGTGGCTATTAATTTGATTAGTTAGAGTTAATTAACTCTGTTAGTCACCTGAGTCACTGACCAGTGGGCCCCACTGGTCAGGTTTGACCCGGACCAGTCCCTGTTGACCTGCTGACGTCACACTGACGTCAGGCTGACGCAATAATGAATTACTGGAATTATTATAATTCAGGAAATTCCAGAAAATTGTATAAACTTCTAAAATTCATAGAAATTCAACCGTAACTCCAAATTAAATAAATTATATATGAAAAATTATCAGAAAAATTCAAGGAATCCATCTGTACTATTTTCATGCATGTTTGAACAATGTTTGTCCTCTGTTTTGGACAAAACAAATAAAGGGCATTTAAATAATCATATATGGAGTTGGAATTTGAATCATGTATTCAAACCAACTTCATTTAAATCATAGCCAAGTGCATTAGCCCAAAACACATTCATATTGCCATGTCATGAGCATGCATCATATTGTGCATTGCATTAATTGTGTTCTTTCTTGTTTGCCGGTATTTGTCCCCCTCGGTAGACGTTGTTCCGACGTTGTGATCGTTGACACTGATGAAGACTCAATGCTATCTTCAGAAGTGCCAGGCAAGCAAAACCCCCTTGTTCATTCCGATAAAATCCCACTCTCTCGCTCCTGCTCTCTTTTACTGCATTAGGACAACAACGACATATTTGTTACTTGCTGCGGTAGCTGAACCCCTTTATCCTCTGCATGACCTGTCATTGCCACAGTAAATAGATGAAACCCACTAGCATGAGTAGGAGTTGTTTGAGCCCTGATGTGCCTACTCATTCATGCTTGTTTGTCATGCCTGCTATTGCTTAGAGTTGAGTCAGGTCTGATTCATCGGGGATGAATCAGAGGCGTGTGAACATGTCCTACTGTGTGTGAGCTAAGTGTGTGAACACGATTTGGTAAAGGTAGCGGTGAGAGGCCATGTAGGAGTACATGGTGGGTTGTCTCATTGCAGCCGTCCTCAGGAACTGAGTTCTGTGTTTGTGATCCATGATCAGTTACTACCACACATTGGGCTCCGGGCGCTCCAAGCTCTCTCGACTTATTAATCAACTTGATCTCTGTCCAGGAGTTGCAACTAGTTTCTGGTGTTTGTAGGTAGTGTTAGTAGTCTACCAAGTGGCACCCGGTACAGGTGGGCTTGGGACAGACTAGGCACAGTGGCACGGTGTACCAAGTGGCACCCGGATGGTGGGCTTGGGAACCCTGCTCACATCGTTTGGGGCCGTGAGCGACACCCCGGCCGGATCTCCTTGCGGATGGAACCCGAATAGGCGATAAACCTGGACTAGAGACTTGTTCGGTTAGTCAGGTCGTGGCCGACTCCCTCGCCCGGCTTCCGCTTGAAGGTTGCCGAGGTACATGACGTGTACAGGGCGATAAGTGGCGAAAGCGTGTGTGAAGAAGTACACCCCTGCAGGGTTATCATTATCTATTCGAATAGCCGGATTCCTCGGATATGGAAACTTGGACCCCTTGCATAGTTCATAGACAAGTGAAAGTGGATACTCTAAAATACGCAAGATAAGCGTGAGTGCTATGGATGGCGTTCTCGTAGGGAGACGGGAGCGGATCCATAGTGGTGTATTGATATGGTGAATATGTGGACTCGTGTGCGCCACCTCAAAAGAGTTACTTGCAGTCGTAGTTCAGGTTAGCCACCGAGTCAAAGCTGGCTTGCTGCAGTTAAACTCCACCATCCCCTTGTTGATAATGATGCATATGTAGTTAGATCTGATGTAAGTCTTGCTGGGTACATTTGTACTCACGTTGCTTAATTTATGTTTTTGCAGAGAGACTTCAGTCTCACTAGTAGTTCCACGTGGACTTCGACGTTTAGCTTGTTACCTCAGCTACGATCTTGTGCCCTCGGCAGGATCTGGTAGATAGTCAGGCTTCTCAGCCTTTTTCATTTATAGTTGTCTGTACTCAGACATGTTAAGCTTCCGCTTGTGCTTTGACTTGTATGCTCTGATTGTTGGGTCATGAGACCCATGTTTGTAATATCTCGCTCCTCGGAGCCTATTGAATAAACTACTTGAGTCGTAGAGTCATTTTGTGATGCCATGTTGTATTGCACATATCGAGCATATTGTGTGTATGTTATTGAAATGCTTGGTATGTGTGGGATCTGACTATCTAGTTGTTTATCTTTAGTAGCCTCTCTTACCGGGAAATGTCTCCTAGTGTTTCCACCGAGCCATGGTAGCTTGCTACTGCTCCGGAACACTTAGGCTGGCCGGCATGTGTCCTTCTTCGTTCCTGTGTCTGTCCCTTCGGGGAAATGTCACGCGATGAATACCGGAGTCCTGTTAGCCCGCTACAGCCCGGTTCACCGGAGTCCTGCTAGCCCAGTGCTACAGCCTGGATTCACTCGCTGATGACCGACACGTTCGATGCTGGGTCATGGATGCCTGTCCCTGTAAGTTTGTGCCACTTTGGGTTTACGACTAGCCATGTCAGCCCGGGCTCCTTATCATATGGATGCTAGCGACACTGTCATATACGTGTGCCAAAAGGCGCAAACGGTCCCGGGTAAAGGTAAGGCGACACCCGTGGGAATACCGTGCGTGAGGCCGCAAAGTGATATGAGGTGTTACATGCTAGATCGATGTGGCATTGAGTCGGGGTCCTGACAGCGTTGGTATCAGAGCTTGACTGCCTGTAGGATTACCAAGCCAAACTGGTCGAAGTTGAGTCTAGAAATTCTTTAGTTATATAAGGGAATTGATTGTGGGATGGAACGTAAGGCTCTTTTTACTCCTTATACCTCATGCCTTCTGATCTGAGTCATCTTATCTTTCCTGCGGGGTTGAGGAACTAGGCTTTCCCTTCTTTCTATCAGGATCACGTGTTACTAATCCGTAGACCTATAGAACTGTTGGACTTAAGCCTCAGTCCAGTTCCTACTACTTCTGTATGTTAATTGTTGATCTCGAAACCTTGATATTGTGCTTTTGAGTGGTTATGCCACCATTTTTGTGAATGTCTCAAATCTTTTCTGAGCATTTACAACCGTTATGCTGTCCGAGTCATCCCAGGTTTCTAAATAATCTGATGCAATTGCAAAATCCTTTCCCTCTGATTTGATGACCTTTCTGGCCAGGTTAACCACACTAATCAGTGAGTTGAGGTACTCTATTGCCTCGACGTATATGTTGGAGCTATTATTATGACCCTAGGTGTCTCAGGGGATCATCTAGTAGTCTAGCCGTGTTTTGTGTTCCCAGTGTGATGATTCTGGCCTTTATTCTCGAAAGCATCCCGTGATGCCACTAGTAGTAGGTATTCTACTCCTGGGTTTTGAACCCGAGATTCACCCTACTTACTTCATGTTGATAGTAATTGCTAGCTCCCTTAGGTTATTAGTAACCTTGCGATAGTCCTTGAAGTCCGTGGTATCTTCTTCTTCCAAATACCATGAACTACTTATGGCAGAAGTTCCCCGTTGAACTGAACGATCACAACCAGAGTGCTCTTGATGAGTTCTCCATTATATATTGTGGCTCTGCTAGTTCTACTTTTCTGCATGGGTTATCCGGAAGAAATATGTTGAACTTCGTTCGACATGCTAAACCATGCATCCACAACTCAGAAAATCGTATGTTCCTTTGAGTTGTCCATCTTTAGTTGTTTTCTGGCCCTTGTATATCAATTGATATTCAGGAGTAGTTATGCATCCGTGTTCATCGTTGCCACTACTCTTGTGGTCTGTCAAGCCATTCCATTCAGGATGAATAGGAGAAACAAACTCCAGAACCTCATCCATATCTAGGATTGGGTCAAAGCAATTGTATTCCGCAGATCAAGTTGCAATCCAGCTTCTGGTCTGTTCTACCTTGAAGTATTACCATCTTTATATCAGGAATATCATGGGAATTGCACACCATCTTATGAATTCTTGACGCAGTAATACTTCTTATCATCATTGATAATTTCTCGGTTTCCGTGTTATTATAACCGGAATGCCGGCAAGTGAATCGTGGTGTGTGAAATCAATACTCCTAGCAACTCCGTTGCTTGATAGTTAAATGGACAATAACGTCATCCTTAGCGAGTTGACTATTGAATCATCACCCTAAGGTTGATCGTGCTACCTAGTCCATTTTCCTGGTGCACTCCTCGATTATGAGATAGGATTTTGTTAAGTCCTCGCTCATTTGATCATATCGTCTTGCCCTGAAAAGCAAGATTGTTCTCGAGCTTACTAACATATCGGTGGTTCGTGATTTTCCGTATATCTTCTCGGAAGTATTACCAGGTTGTCACCTGACCGCTATGTTGAGTTCGTGATCAAGATGGTCTCCTGTAAACCACCCCTTCTCCAAGAATCTGTGTGGGATACCCCTGAGCTAGTTGGTCAAGCTAAACAACAACTTGGAGAGTTGGAAGATAAAAGCTTGCCTGACTTAGTTCATGTTAAGGGATATCTTTTTGTGTGTGTGTGTGTGTTGAAGAAAGATGGTATCTTCATCAATTGGTCCTTGTGAACAATTGTTGGATCTATTATCTTACCCAAACCTTTGATTTAAGTATGGGCTATCGTCAAATCAAATTAGAACCAACGATGTTCGTAATGTTGCCTTACTCGTGGATTTTCCTCGAGCATACACCATTATATCTTTTGGTCTGACCAATGCTATCACCGTGTTCACTTAACTATGGAATTCCTTTTAAAAGGGAACCTGGATGAATTGTTGTTGAGCCCATCGACAACATCCTTATCTTCTCCATGATTCTGTTGGACATTAAGCTAGTGTTGGAAACTTTGTAAACAATGCCTTCGAGTTCCGTCTCTGAGGTATATGTTTGGATGAAAGAAGTGACTCCCTTTGATTCACGTGCATTTGATGTAAGTTGCCGCCGTGGGTTTGAGAAAGGTTTGTTTTGTTTCCTCTGGAATCGTCCCAAGTTAGTCATGCATGTGCAAAGTATACTATGGTTTGGTAGATTAATTACCTCCACTCCATGTGTGTTCCGTAGCACCCCAAGCCACTGACTGATTTGTTCAGGGAAAGGAGTTAAGTGTTAATCCATGGTAATGCACAAGACTCTGATGTCCCCGATGATGGTTCCCTACCAGAACTCGGTAGTGTTTTATTGCAAGACTACCATGTGATCATGTTTGTCTGGGACAGCGTGTTCACATGTGTGTAGCAGAACCAGCTCATGTTTGGAGCTTGCTATCGTAGTTCATTTCCCGAGAATCTCGCAATGTTATCTCGTCGAGTTGTGTTGCAAACTTTCATTTTTCTTCCTAGATGCGATGAGTCTGGATTATTCTGACACCAACCAGATCTGAATCTCAGGCAGATATGATAGCTGGAACATTTCCCAAGAACTATAATAATGGTCCCTCGATAACAGGTAAAGTGGGTGTCATGGCCAACACCCCCAGCCGGAAGACCTATTATTGTAGTAACTTGATTGAGGAAGTTGGCCACCTTCCCATAAGGACTTCGTAGGATTTACTCCCTAGTTGTTCCTTATGATTCTTGTGCTCCCGAAGTCCGACCTTTACTTGATGTTCTAGATACCAGACCATTTCTATGAATGGGTTACACTAGCACATCAAGGAGAACATTAGAAGCGGAGTGCTAAATGTCTCTCGGTCGATCATCCAGATTTTGTTTCCTTGGCCTCGCTAAGGTGAAATCTGAGAAGGTGTTATCTTCCTTTGCATCTGCATCACCCATCATTAGTCATCATGGTAGTAAGTTGTGTTGCCAGGATCCTTGACACGGATATTGGTAAAATCTTAATGATTATGGAAATGCTCAAGTTCTTGAGAGCACGCGCAAGTGCTAGGTTTGATCGTCGACATTAACTGTATAGTGCTCTCAGTTTCCTCGGCAATGCTATGACCTTTTCAAACAGTGAATTCACTCTCTATTGTTGGGTTCTTCCCCAGTTACCAGAATCATTCCCAGCATTTGCATTTTGTTCCCAGCTTGCACCGCCAATGTGCCATTCTACCATGGGACTCTTCCATTTCCGGTGATAAGCAAAAATCATCCATTGCGTTGTCTTCAACAAGGTAATCCACATCATCCAAGTTCGAGTATGCCATTCTACCGAACCCCTCTAAATGATCGATTATGATTTGCCTTAAGCTGGTATAAAGAGTTTCAATGATCCTTGAATCAAAGGTAATCCTTTTGCCACTTAAGGGGATATTTCTACGAGTCACCTTCCCTAAGGTGCATCGTTATGGTATCATGGCAACTCAACTCCTTGCTATTTGACAACCGTCACCACCTTCTTAGGTGTGGAATTGTTGTCTACCTAGTGAACCTTCGTCATCCGTTTCTTTCCACCCCTCTTGATGTGTATCTCGTGTCTCAACCCGAGAGATGGTTCTATGTCTCATTCCGTGAGTTGTTCGACCTTCGAGAAGATCGATCCTTCTAGAGTTTTCCTTTCCTCTTCTTGTCATGATTAGCTAGAATTCTCAGAGCAAGACATCAAGACAATGATGGTGATCGAATCAATGTTCTTATGAAGGGCAACCTGGATCGTGAAGATTGTGTTAGGTTGCGTTCCCCATCGTCTTACCCTACACATGAATCTCGGGTCGAGATTCTTGTTTAGTGGGGGTGAGTTGTCACATCCCTAGCTTCTGGTGCTGCCTGGTGTTTGCATCATGTTTAAATTTTGACTTGAACTGAGGGAAATTGGAAGCCTCAAAACCCTAAATAAAAGAAGGGCAAAAATCCTTAAAAATCTCATTCATTGTTCCAAAATGCTCTTCTTAAATGTTTGATAATTTTTGGCAAGGGTTCTGGTCCCAACCAAAATATTGAACATTTTTAAGGATTTATTTTTGGGACTTTGAATTTAATTCATTAGCTATTTGAATTTGAATTATATTCATATAATTAGAATATAATTTCAAATATCCCTGAAATATTTTATGAGCTTTTGGAAAAGTCCATCTAGCAAAATAAAAATATTCAGAGGAGCTTTTGGCATTGTTTGAATTATTTTTAAATTCAAAATAGTGGCAAAACGAAATTAAATAAAACAAAACAGAAGAAAAAAATAAAACAGAGCAGAGAAAACCTTACCTGACGCAGCCCACCTGGCAGCCCGCTGGCCGGCCCAGCACTGTGCTGGCCCGTGCCAGCCACCTGCTTCCTCCCGCCAGAGCAGGCAGGCAGCTGCCTGTCGGCCGCGCGCGCCGCCGTGCGCCACCTCCTGCTTCCTCGGCCCTCCTAGACGATGCCACGGAGACACCCAGAGCCTCCCCTCGTTCTCCCCTCTCCCTCTGGACCGCTCCCCCTCCGTTGGCTCTCTCTTCCCTCTCTTCCCTGTGAGCCCCGAGCGCAGCCGTCGCCGCCGTTCGCCATAGCCGCGGCCACTGGCCACCCCACGCAATCACGACGCGCCCAGAAGCTCCGCCACGTTGTCTTCT
Organism: Triticum aestivum; assembly: GCF_018294505.1. Taxonomy (NCBI): domain Eukaryota; kingdom Viridiplantae; phylum Streptophyta; class Magnoliopsida; order Poales; family Poaceae; genus Triticum; species Triticum aestivum. Next base: position 43,911,700 of record NC_057806.1, on the reverse strand, counting down.
TCATCTTCGATGAGCCACGCAAGCCGGGAGGGCCTGGAACATCGCCATCGCCGTTGTCTTCCACCTCCGGCTCCGACCACCGCCGCCGTCGATTCACCGTCTCCACCGCCTCCACGGGCACGCCGACCTTCTCTTCGAACTCACCGTGAGCCCCTGTCCATTTCCCCTCTCTCCCCGTGCCCGTCCGCGCCTTCTAACCACCCTGGCTGTCGGAGCCGACAGTTCCTCGCCGCCGGCGATGACGCAGACGAGGCTAGAGCCACCGTAGCTAACTCCCGAGCATGGCAACGTGCTCAGCACTCTTCCAGGAGCCGGGCACGCCCACCCGTGCGACCTGCCATGCCCCCTAGCGCCAACCCCGACCTCGCCGTGCTCCGGCCGCCGCCCCGCTCGCCGCCGTCGCCAAATCCGACCTCCCCAGCACGAACGGATGCCACGATTCGATGCGCGCACACACCAGCTACATGTAGAGCCCCTCAGTCGCCGTTTTGGACGCCGGAGGAGGAATTCAGACCCCCTCCGCCGTCTCGGGCTTCACCGGCGACGAGCCGTGGACCAAGTCCGGTGGGTTTGACCCACTCTGACCACGGCGGGACCCCCCCTGTGTCCATGACAGGTGGGCCCAGCCCTGTTAGCTAATTAGGATTAGCACTAATCAAATTAGTTAAACTAATTACCCCCTGCTGACACTGACAGTGGGCCCCGTGGCTATTAATTTGATTAGTTAGAGTTAATTAACTCTGTTAGTCACCTGAGTCACTGACCAGTGGGCCCCACTGGTCAGGTTTGACCCGGACCAGTCCCTGTTGACCTGCTGTCGTCACACTGACGTGAGGCTGACGCAATAATGAATTACTGGAATTATTATAATTCAGGAAATTCAAGAAAATTGTATAAACTTCTAAAATTCATAGAAATTCAACCGTAACTCCAAATTAAATAAATTATATATGAAAAATTATCAGAAAAATTCAAGGAATCCATCTGTACTATTTTCATGCATGTTTGAACAATGTTTGTCCTCTGTTTTGGACAAAACAAATAAAGGGCATTTAAATAATCATATATGGAGTTGGAATTTGAATCATGTATTCAAACCAACTTCATTTAAATCATAGCCAAGTGCATTAGCCCAAAACACATTCATATTGCCATGTCATGAGCATGCATCATATTGTGCATTGCATTAATTGTGTTCTTTCTTGTTTGCCGGTATTTGTCCCCCTCGGTAGACGTTGTTCCGACGTTGTGATCGTTGACACTGATGAAGACTCAATGCTATCTTCAGAAGTGCCAGGCAAGCAAAACCCCCTTGTTCATTCCGATAAAATCCCACTCTCTCGCTCCTGCTCACTTTTACTGCATTAGGACAACAACGACATATTTGTTACTTGCTGCGGTAGCTGAACCCCTTTATCCTCTGCATGACCTGTCATTGCCACAGTAAATAGATGAAACCCACTAGCATGAGTAGGAGTTGTTTGAGCCCTGATGTGCCTACTCATTCATGCTTGTTTGTCATGCCTGCTACTGCTTAGAGTTGAGTCAGGTCTGATTCATCGGGGATGAATCAGAGGCGTGTGAACATGTCCTACTGTGTGTGAGCTAAGTGTGTGAACACGATTTGGTAAAGGTAGCGGTGAGAGGCCATGTAGGAGTACATGGTGGGTTGTCTCATTGCAGCCGTCCTCGGGAACTGAGTTCTGTGTTTGTGATCCATGATCAGTTACTACCACACATTGAGCTCCGGGCGCTCCAAGCTCTCTCGACTTATTAATCAACTTGATCTCTGTCCAGGAGTTGCAACTAGTTTCTGGTGTTTGTAGGTAGTGTTAGTAGTCTACCAAGTGGCACCCGGTACAGGTGGGCTTGGGACAGACTAGGCACAGTGGCACGGTGTACCAAGTGGCACCCGGATGGTGGGCTTGGGAACCCTGCTCACATCGTTTGGGGCCGTGAGCGACACCTCGGCCGGATCTCCTTGCGGATGGAACCCGAATAGGCGATAAACCTGGACTAGAGACTTGTTCGGTTAGTCAGGTCGTGGCCGACTCCCTCGCCCGGCTTCCGCTTGAAGGTTGCTGAGGTACATGACGTGTACAGGGCGATAAGTGGCGAAAGCGTGTGTGAAGAAGTACACCCCTGCAGGGTTATCATTATCTATTCGAATAGCTGGATTCCTCGGATATGGAAACTTGGACCCCTTGCATAGTTCATAGACAAGTGAAAGTGGATACTCTAAAATACGCAAGATAAGCGTGAGTGCTATGGATGGCGTTCTCGTAGGGAGACGGGAGCGAATCCATAGTGGTGTATTGATATGGTGAATATGTGGACTCGTGTGCGCCACCTCAAAAGAGTTACTTGCAGCCGTAGTTCAGGTTAGCCACCGAGTCAAAGCTGGCTTGCTGCAGTTAAACTCCACCATCCCCTTGTTGATAATGATGCATATGTAGTTAGATCTGATGTAAGTCTTGCTGGGTACATTTGTACTCACGTTGCTTAATTTATGTTTTTGCAGAGAGACTTCAGTCTCACTAGTAGTTCCACGTGGACTTCGACGTTTAGCTTGTTACCTCAGCTACGATCTTGTGCCCTCGGCAGGATCTGGTAGATAGTCAGGCTTCTCAGCCTTTTTCATTTATAGTTGTTTGTACTCAGACATGTTAAGCTTCCGCTTGTGCTTTGACTTGTATGCTCTGATTGTTGGGTCATGAGACCCATGTTTGTAATATCTCGCTCCTCGGAGCCTATTGAATAAACTACTTGATTCGTAGAGTCATTTTGTGATGCCATGTTGTATTGCACATATCGAGCATATTGTGTGTATGTTATTGAAATGCTTGGTATGTGTGGGATCTGACTATCTAGTTGTTTATCTTTAGTAGCCTCTCTTACCGGGAAATGTCTCCTAGTGTTTCCACCGAGCCATGGTAGCTTGCTACTGCTCCGGAACACTTAGGCTGGCCGGCATGTGTCCTTCTTCGTTCCCGTGTCTGTCCCTTCGGGGAAATGTCACGCGATGAATACCGGAGTCCTGTTAGCCCGCTACAGCCCGGTTCACCGGAGTCCTGCTAGCCCAGTGCTACAGCCTGGATTCACTCGCTGATGACCGACACGTTCGATGCTGGGTCATGGATGCCTGTCCCTATAAGTTTGTGCCACTTTGGGTTTACGACTAGCCATGTCAGCCCGGGCTCCTTATCATATGGATGCTAGCGACACTGTCATATACGTGTGCCAAAAGGCGCAAACGGTCCCGGGTAAAGGTAAGGCGACACCCGTGGGAATACCGTGCGTGAGGCCGCAAAGTGATATGAGGTGTTACATGCTAGATCGATGTGGCATTGAGTCGGGGTCCTGACACTGCGCAAGCACTTCGCCTGCCGTGCTCGCTTGTTGCTCGTCGTGCCCTGCACCCGCACCCCGCTGTGGCCACTCCCTGTCTGCGCTCGTGCCGCGCCGGCCACACCCGACACGCGCGCTCGCGCATCGCCTCCCTCCTCGGCATGCTCACCGCGCCCTGCCACTCCACCCAGCCGCTCTCACGCGTGCGTCGTGCGCCCCTAACCGCGCCCTCGCTCCTGCCCGGCGCGCCCTTCCCCGCGCGCGCCTCATTGCTGCACCGCCGCTGCCATGCAGCCCGACGTGCGGCAGCGCTCATCCCGCCCCCGCTCCTCGTCGTTGCGCGCTCGTCGACCCGCCACCACCGCCACCTTGGGCCGCCGCTCGCCGCTGCTGACCGCTGCTGGCGCCTCGCCTCGCCCAAACGGGCTCCGGCCTCGACGGGCGCCCACGCCCGCAGCACCCTGCGCCGTTAACGCACATCCGCCGCCCGTTAGCCCCTGGGCCAATGACGAATGGGCCCGCCCCCTGTTAAAATGAAAACAGACTTAAAAACATAATAATAATAATATACAAGTTATTAATTAATTAATCTAGTTTAATTAAACTTAATTAATCCTGCTTAATTATAAACCCTAATTAATCTGCTTAGTCCATGACAGGTGGGTCCCACTGGACCCACATATCAGATTTGACTCTGGTCAACTGGTCAGTTGACGTGCTGACGTCATGGTGATGTCATGCTGACATCACCTTTCATGGTTCTGTATAATGTTCAATTTAAATAATTTAATAAATCCAGAAAATGCCTAAAACTTTGATAAATCATAGAAAATAAACCGTAGCTTGATGAACAAGGTTTATATATGGAAGTTGTTCAGAACGATGAGACGAATCCGAATACGTGGTCTGTTCATCTGTCACATGCCCCTAGCATGCTGAACATGGTACATTCCCCCTCCGGTCCTCTGTCTGACACATGTCCGGAACCGGGAAAACATTCCCGGTTGACTTCACCTTTCACCGGTATCGTGTAGCACCGCGTTAGAACACGTCTAGCTCTACGTGTTGTCCTGTTATGCACTTGCTTGCTATGTATTTACTGTTTCTCCCCCTTCTTCTCTTCGGTAGACCCCGTGACGACGCTGGTGCCCCTGTGACCGACGACCCCTCCTTCTCGTCTGAGCGACCAGGCAAGCAAAACCCCCTTGAGCATTCCGATATCGCCCATCTCTTTCCGTCTCTTGCTTGCATTAGAAATGCTACTGCTTTATGTATGATCCTACTCTAATGCATAGCCTATTTTTGTTACCTGCTTTCATACCTTACCTGCTTATCCTAAACTGCTTAGTATAGGTTGGTTAGAGATCCATCAGTGACCCCCACCTTGTCCCAGTTGCCCCACTTTATGTTCGATGACTCGATCAACGTGATCGATGTCCAGGCCCCAACACCGCACATCACCCCCTAGTTGTATGACTCTACAGAGTTACCATTGTGTACCGAGGGTGGAACCTCTTAAATCACTCCTGATGAGATCCCTGTAGTGTAGCTATACGGTCGAGGTCGTCGAGGGTGATTTCCTCCTTAACCACTTCCGTTACGGCTTTGTCGTGCGACCCCTCAAGTGTGAACCTCGAGGGTGGATCCTCTTATGTTCACCTTGATGATAACATCGAGTGGATTTCACCGGGGGTGATTCCTCAGGTTTCCCCTTGGTGTTAGACACACAGTTTCTGTGGTTACTATGACTTTACACTAAACCATGTTACTAAAGACGGGTCGGCCCTGAGGGGTACCCGCGCGAGCTTATTAGCGAGTGATGTGGAGTTGGGTTGACCTGGAAGGTGCCCGCGAGATACTTATGAGGCGTGGCCGGGCATTCTTAGCCCTTGCCGCAAGTACTCGAGATGGGGCGACGGGGTCACATCGATCGTGAGTCTCTGCTCGTTACCGCGTGCTCGTAATCCATTACGGTTTGGATATTTGATCCGAGGGGCCTCTGGCTTGATAGCACTAACCATCACGTGGGCATAGTATGGGCGTTCTGCGTCGTATGCATCAGCCGAAGCTTAATCGACGCCAGCGACTGAGCGGGGCACGCCGGGTTGGACTGCGTAAGCTCCTGCATTGTTGAAGGAGGTAGCTAGGTCTGCTCACCGGCCGTGTACGCAACGTGCAGGAGTTCCCGGGGAGATGGCCCATGACCCCTGGGGGCATAGGCTTAGTCAGGCGTGCTGACCTCTCTATTAAGCCTAGGTCGGGTTGCGGCGTATTGTTTGGCCGAGGCCGGGCATGACCCATGAAAGTGTGTCTGACCGGAGTTAATCGAGCATGGTGGGTAAGTTGGTGCACCCCTGCAGGGAAGAAAACATCTATCGATAGCCTGTCCTACGATAACGGACACTTGGAGTTGTATCTCGATCGATACAACTAGAACTGGATACTTGAGATGAGAAATGGTTATGAGAAATGGATAGTATGGCTCTGGGATTGCTTTCTCGCAGGGAGTCGAGAAAGGATCTCTGGCTGAGGTTGATAACACTACTACTACTTTACATTATGTTGATATGCACTCTTCTATATGCTGCAAGATGTTGAAGATGCTAGTCTTTGATAGGCTAGGCTTTCCCCTTCTCTTCTGGCATTCTGTAGTTTAGTCCACAGATCCATCCCTTATCCTTTGATACAAATGCATACTTAGTTTAGATCTGATGTAAGTCTTGCGAGTACTTTGGATTGTACTCACGGTTGCTTTGCTACTTCTTTTTCCCCCATACCCGATTGTTGCGACCAGTTGATGGATCCCAGGAGCTAGACGACACCACTAATGATTACTGCTACCCCGAGGGTGCCTACTACTACGTGACGACCGCTGATGACTTGGAGTAGTTAGGAGGCTCCCAGGAAGGAGGCCTTGCCTTTTCGATCGATGTTGTTTTTGTGCGAGACTTCTTAAGGTAAACTTGTTTAACTCATGTGTGTACTCAAATACTGTTGCTTCCACTAACTCTTGTGTATTCGAGCTTATGTATTCGAGCCCTCGGGGCCCCTGGCTTGTAATATAAAGCTTGTATTATTTTAATTTGTGTCTAGAGTTGTGTTGTGATATCTTCCCGTGAGTCCTTGATCTTGATCATACACATTTACGTGTATGATTAGTGTACGATTGAATCGAGGGCGTCACAAGTTGGTATCAGAGCCGACTGCCTGTAGGATCCCCCTTGCCAACTCCTTGGCTGAAGTTGTGTCTAGTCACTGAAAAACTTTTACTAACATGGCTGTGTGTCTTAGGGGCCCACGTCGCCATTGGGTGGTATTAGGATCTTTTACTCCTCCTCTATACTCTGGGACTCCGATCTCTCTTCCTTTCGGGTTAAATTTTTACTAACTTGACATAGGTTCTCGTAACCACTTCATCCTAGAGAGCCCCTTCACCACAGATGACCGACTGTTCCATCAGAAGACTCTAAAGATACTCCTCGATGAGTCCCGAGACCCTGTGCCCACTTCTTTGCAGTTCCCTACCACCGATATATCCTTATGGATGACTACATACACTTGTCATTCATACAATCATTCCTTGTTGCTCTTGTTATTACAAGATGCCTGAACTGCTCTCCTTTGTTCCGAGAATCCTTTGAGCTTACTGCCTTGCAGTTCCTTGTCACCTGAATACCCCTACGGATAACTTTGTGCACCTACCGAGTATCCGCTCATCCTCAGTTGATTCATGTACTTCACAAAAGTCTTCGTAATACCATTCGTTCTTGTGAAAATCCTCAACAACCTATTGTTCTTGAATTTCTTGCTTGCTTGCATTATGGTTAATACCATAAGTCTAGTAATCTTATTGTCATCCTTTGTCATTATCATTTTGAGTCCGTTGATACAATATGTTGCGAATGCTCGCAATCCTCAATCAGATCCTAGAATTCATCCTTCTGGCACAGACGTCATTTTAACATGTGCTGGATCTCGACCAATCAAATCACCATCGATTGTACTCCTAAGGCTATTCTACCTACCCATCCCTAATCAGAGCATTGCTTCTGATCCCTTGTTTTGGAATTCATAATTCCTTTGCAATTGAGCTTTGAGTTAGTCAGTTGTTTCTATAATCTGATCTCCTTGCATTCTTTCTTCCTCTGGTTGAATATTGATGCTCACATCGGATCCCTTGGGGACCACCAGAACCCTTTTTTGGATTTTATCTGACAACGTCCTTCATATTCAGTAACCTTGTAGCCTTTTCCTCGGATTAATAATGCCTTTGGTAAATTGTATCCCCTGTTGTTGTCAACCATGCTCCGCTACCGAGCTTGTGTTATTTATTCTTGAAATTTATGATATATGTTCCTAAGATGCCCCGATGGGTTGAACCTATGCCTTCCCTAATCTGTGTGAACTCGAAAGTTATGCGGATTATACTCTACTGGCTTTTCGTCAGATAAAATTTCAATACTACAACCTCATCAAGAGCGAGAAGTAAAATAAAAGGTTATGCATTGTAGAAGTGGGAGTCGACCCTGAACCTTTGTGTTCATGCCCACGGACATGGTGTGGAACTTATCATGAAAGCTTCTTGCAAGGATATTTAATATTCCTTTCCATTGTTCTGATTAATATACTAATCATATTTTTCCTTTCCATTCTTTTGTTTAACCTTTCCGGTAAACTAACTTATCTCAGTAGAGATAATTTCTTGCTTAGGAAGAGAACTTTGTCAGTAAAACTCTGTCAGTAAAGACCCTGTTACTATTGTTGATGACATTCCAGTAGCCACCGATGGAAGAGAACTTTGCCTAACGGCCCGCCTCGTTCAACGAGCAGGAAAATGGTTCTCTTCATCCCTTGTCGTTATTATCAATGTTGTTGCCGACATAACTGACAAGATACCCTCTGACATACCTTGCTATCATGACCGTGCAAGATGTCATCCCCCTTTCTACTTTAACCCACATGGTGGGCCCATAACCCACAGGTCCCAGGATCGAAACCTGACTCTCGTGTACACCGCCCGTTTCCAAGGTTATTCCTCATACTTGGCTTCATGTGTAATTCGCGAACCACCTTCCTAGTGATCTATTCTGGTGTCAGACATAATACTTATTCTCGTTACTCTGCACCCCTTTCACACCTTGTGTCAGTCATCGAACAATGGTCTACCCGTTTGAAACTTCTTATTGTACCGTATTACTTTGCTCTCGGCATGTTTTATTCGTTCAATTTGAGAGATACTCATATGTTCATTCGTGGGATAACCCCCGATGATTACCCCTGGTAGCGTTCTATCGTTGTCAAGCTGCCCCTTTCCTATTCGTAAGTAAGATGGGGCTCCCGAAGAAAGGATGCCAACATCGTCAAGATGACCCGAAGCAGAGAAATGAAGACACCCATGTAATGGATCGACCTCTTCGAGAAGAGCAACCAAGACCGAGATGACTCGTTAGAATTTCGTAACCAAATCCATTCCCAGTCACTTCCCCTCTTAACTCGGGACGAGATTTCTTGTAGTGGAGGAGAATTGTGACGCCCGGATATTTAAGCTACAGTAATTCCCTGTTAATCATGCCACATCATCACGGTTAATGTCGTTAATCTCGTATTAGTTCGAAACCGATTCAAATTCAAATTTGATTTAAAGTCAAACGATAAAAGTTTTCAAACATAAAAACTAAAATGTTCAAGTTGTGGCAAATAATCACTTGTTAATATTGGTGGTGACCCAACACTTTTTAATATGTTTAAATCCCTTTTTGTGAATATATAACAGTGGCTAAACAACCATTTAAATGCCTTTTATAATTTCTATAAAAATTAAACTGTTTTATTTGTGAGTGAAACTTTTTGTGGCAGAGGTGTAAATAGTAATACTAATTTAGAAACTACTTTTGTATTTTAATTAAACTAAAATACTGTGGAAATTAACTAAAACGGTGAAAGGTAAATAATAAAAAGTAATTAAAAAAACTAAACGAGACAAACCCCTGTCCCTCACTGGGCCTGGGCCCAGGTAACCCCCAGGCCGACCCACACGTCCCCCTCAACCCCCTGCATAACCCCTACTGGTTCATCGTGACCTAACCCGAAAATATCTCCCCACTCCCCCCTGCACGATCCCCTCTCCCTCGAACACGTCTCTCTCTTCCCCCTCTCGGTCAGATCGGGGCAACCCCGACCGGCCCCGCCAATCGCCGCCGCCACTCGGAGACCCGCCTCCCGCCTCCCGTCTCCTCCCACCCCGCCGCCGCCGCGGCTCGCCACCTTGATGCGCCGGATCGTCCCCGTCCTCCTCCCCGCCTCGACCTCGCCGACGGACGCCGCTCGCCGGAGCCGCGTCGCCTCGCCTCCTCATCTCTCCCTCATCGGCTCCGACGAGCCTCGCCGGCCCCCTACTCGGCAATGGCCGTGAGCGCCCCCTCCATCTCCCCTCTCTCTCCGTCGTCCCGAGCGCCACCGCGCTGGCGCATGCGCCTGCACCGACCCCGCTCGCTGCGCACGCACTTCGCCCGCCGTGCTCGCTTGCTGCTCGTCGTGCCTTGCGCCCGCACCCCGCCGTGGCCACGCCCTGGCTGCGCTCGTGCCGCGCCGGCCACGCCCGACGCGCGCGCTCGCGCATCGCCTCCCTCCCCGGCTTGCTCACCGCGCCCTGCCACTCCACCCAGCCGCTCTCATGCGCGCGCCGTGCGCCCCTGACCGCGCCCTCGCTCCCGCCCGGCACGCCCTTCCCCGCGCGCGCCTCGTTGCTGCACCGCCGCTGCCGTGCAGCCCGACGCGCGGCAGCGCTCATCCCGCGCCCAGACGGGCTCCGGCCTCGACGGGCGCCCATGCCCGCAGCGCCCTGCGCCGTTAACGCACATCCGCTACCCGTTAGCCCCTGGGCCAATGACGAATGGGGCCCGCCCCCTGTTAAAATGAAAACGGACTTAAAAATATAACAATAATATATAAGTAATTAATTAATTAATTAATTAACTTAACAAATCTATTTTCATTAAACTTAATTAATCCTGCTTAATTATAAACCATAATTAATCTGCTTAGTCCATGACAAGTGGGTCCCACTAGACCCACATATTAGACTCTGGTCAACTGGTCAGTTGACCTGCTGACGTCATGGTGATGTCATACTGACATCACCTTTTACTGTTCTGGATAATGTTCGATTTAAATAATTTAATAAATCCAGAAAATGCCTAAAATTTTGATAAATCGTAGAAAATAAACCGTAGCTCGGATGAAAAAGTTTTATATATGAAAGTTGCTCAGAACGACGAGACAAATCCGATTCGCGGTCCGTTCATCTGTCACATGCCCCTATCATGGTGAACATGGAACATTCCCCCTCCGGTCCTATGTCTGACACAAGCCCGGAACCGGGAAAACATTCCCGGTTGACTTCCCCTTTCACCGGTATCGTGTAGCACCATGTTAGAACACGTCTAGCCCTACCCGTTGTCCTGTTATGCACTTGCTTGCTATGTATTTATTGTTTCTCCCCCCTCTTCTCTTCGGTAGACCCCGTGACGATGCTGATGCCCCTGTGACCGACGACCCCTCCTTCTCGTCTGAGCGAGCAGGCAAGCAAAACCCCCTTGAGCATTCTGATATCGCCCATATCTTTCCCTCTCTTGCTTGCATTAGATCTGCTACTGCTTTATGTATGATCCTACTCTGATGCATAGCCTGATTTTGTTACCTGCTTTCATACCTTACCTGCTTATCCAAAACTGCTTAGTATAGGTTGGTTAGAGATCCATCAGTGACCCCCACCTTGTCCCAGTTGCCCCGCTTTATGTTCGATGACTCGATCAACGTGATCGATGTCCAGGACCCGACACCGCACATCACCCCCTAGTTGTATGACTCTACAGAGTTACCATCGAGTGCCGAGGGTGGAACCTCTTACATCACTCCTGATGAGATCCCTGTAGTGTAGCTATACGGTCGAGGTCATCGAGGGTGATTTCCTCCTTAACCACTTCCGTTACGGCTCTATCGTGCGACCCCTCAAGTGTGGACCTCGAGGGTGGATCCTCTTACGTTCACCTTGATGATAACATCGAGTGGATTTCACCACGGGTGATTCCTCGGGTTTCCCCTTGGTGTTAGACACACTGTTTCTATGGTTACTATGACTTTACACCGAACCATGTTACTAAAGACGGGTCGGCCCCAAGGGGTACCCGCGCGAGCTTATTAGCGAGTGATGTGGAGTCGGGTTGACCTGGAAGGTGCCCGCGAGAAACTTATGAGGCGTGGCCGGGCATTCTTAGCCCTTGCCGCATGTACTCGAGAAGGGGCGACGGGGTCACCTCGATTGTGAGTCTCTGCTCGTTACCGCGTGCTCGCTCCTAATCCACTACGGTTTGGATATTTGATCCGAGGGGCCTCTGGCCTGATAGCACTAACCATCACGTGGGCATAGTATGGGCGTTCTGCGTCGTATGCATCAGCCAAAGCTTAATCGACGCCAGCGACTGAGCGGCGCGTGCCGGGTTGGACTGCGTAAGCTCCTGCCTTGTTGAAGGAGGTAGCTAGGTCTGCTCACCGGCCGCGTACGCAATATGCAGGAGTTCCCGGGGAGATGGCCCATGACCATTGGGTGCATAGGCTTAGTCCGGCGTGCTGACCTCTCTATTAAGCCTAGGTCGGGTTGCGGCGTATTGTTTGGCCGAGGCCGGGCATGACCCAGGAAAGTGTGTCCGGCCGGAGTTAATCGAGCGTGGTGGGTAAGTTGGTGCACCCCTGCAGGGAAGAAAACATCTATCGATAGCCTGTCCTATGGTAACAGACACTTGGAGTTGTATCCCGATCGATACAACTAGAACTGGATACTTGAGATGAGAAATGGTTATGAGAAATGGATACTATGGCTTTGGGATCGCTTTCTCGCAGGGAGTCAAGAAAGGATCTCTGGCCGAGGTTGATAACACTACTACTACTTTACATTATGTTGATCTGTACTCTTCTATATGCTGCAAGATGCTTGAAGATGCTAGTCTTCGATAGGCTAGGCTTTCCCCTTCTCTTCTGGCATTCTACAGTTTAGTCCACAGATACAGCCCTTATGCTTTGATACAGATGCATACTTAGTTTAGATTTGATGTAAGTCTTGCGAGTATTTGGATGAGTACTCACGATTGCTTTGCTACTTCTTTTTCCCCCATACCCGATTGTTGCGACCAGTTGATGGATCCCAGGAGCCAGACGACACCACTGATGGTTACTGCTACCCCAAGGGTGCCTACTACTACGTGACGACCGCTGACGACTTGGAGTAGTTACGAGGCTCCCAGGCAGGAGGCCTTGCCTTTTCGATCGATGTTGTTTTTTGCTAGCCTTCTTAAGGCAAACTTGTTTAACTCATGTCTGTACTTAGATATTGTTGCTTCCGCCGACTCTTGTGTACTCGAGCTTATGTATTCGATCCCTCGAGGCCCTTGGATTGTAATATAAAGCTTGTATTATTTTAATTTGTGTCTAGAGTTGTGTTGTGATATCTTCCCGTGAGTCCTTGATCTTGATCGTATACATTTGCGTGTATGATTAGTGTACGATTGAATCGAGGGCGTCACATCGACAAAGCGGCGACAATAGCTGGCTAGTCCAAGAAAGTTCCTAACTTGCTTGACAATCTTCGGAGGGGTCCAGTCAAGAATAGCCTGAATGCGCTCTGGGTTGACGGAAATACTATCTTTGGAGATGGCATGACCAAGGTAGGTGACTTCGGGTAACCAAAATTCGCACTTGGAATACTTGGCATAAAGTTGATGTTCTCGAAGCTTCTCTAAAACAAGTCGAAGATATTCAACATGTTCTTCTTTGTTCCTCGAATATACTAGGATATCATCGAGATAGACTACGACGAACTTGTTGAGGTAATCCATGAATATTTAGTTCATCAAACGAGAGAATGTGGCTGGAGCATTGGTCAAGCCAAAAGACATGACGGTGTACTTATAAGAACCATAACGAGTGACGAATGCGGTCTTTGGAATATCCTCTTGACGAACATGGATCTGGTGGTAACCCAACCTCAAGTCGAGTTTAGAGAATATCGATGAACCAGCCAGTTGATCATACAGATCATTGATCCGAGGAAGGGGATATTTGTTCTGAATTGTAGCTTGGTTGATAGGACGGTAGTCTTGGACCAAACGGTTCGTTCCGTCCTTCTTCTTGACGAAGAGAGAAGGTGCTCCCCAAGCAGAGGAACTTGGACGAATGAAGCCCTTGCGAAGAGATTTGTTGATTTCCTCCTTAAGTTCAAGGAGCTCATGAGGTGGCATCTTGTAGGGTCATTTGGCGATAGGAACGGTGCCTGGTTTCAAGTCGATGATGAACTCGATAGCCCGAGTAGGAGGTATTCCTGGAAGTTCTTCTGGAAAGACATCTAGTAAGTCGCGAACAACTGGAATCTTTTCAATTCCCTCAAGAGGTGCTGCGTTCAACACATTCAGGAGATAGAGCCGGGCCTCAACATTTTGAACCAGACGAGCATTGTAGCTTACTATCTCATCCGAAGGATGTAGAAGGTGGACGGTTTTAGTGGTGCAAACGATAGAAGCCGTATGTGCTTTCAACCAATCCATTCCCAGAATGAGGTCAATATTGGAAGACTTCAGAATAATGGGGGAGGCAAAAAATTCCAACCCTTCGATTTCAACTAAAACGTTGTGACTAACCATGGAGGTTTGGCATTGGCCCGCAGGGTTTTTTACCACTAGTGGAGTGTGCATCTCTTCGTATTTAATGCCATGCATGAATGCAAAATCTTCTGATATGAAAGAACGTGATGCTCCTGAATCAAACAAGACAGATGATGGTACTGAATTAACTAGAAGAGTACCCATCACGGTAGCTGGCTGGTCTTGAGCTTCATTCAGATCAATGTTGTTAGCCTGCCCACAACCATAAGGTCGGGCATTTTTGTTGCGGGGTTGATTGTTACCACGAGCATTAGAAGGCAGAGCCAGCTGATTCTAATTCTGAGGACAGTTCCTGGAACGGTGACCTGGAAGGCCATACTTGAAGCATAGACCATCATTGGGATTAGGAGTAGGAGCTTGGGGTGGTACAGGTCGAAGAGGCTGCCTCTGCGGTGGAGGGGGAAGACGAGTTGCAACATAGGACTGTCTTGGTGCAGGTGCAGTTGGACGATACATGCTGTGGGGGATCCATATCCGACGCTTCTGCACTGACGGGCCTGAAGATGAGCCAGCAGCACGGCCGCGCCTGAGGAATCCCTGGTGTTCCTGAAGACCAGTCTCAACCTGAATAGCCTTGTTCACTATGGTGGCGAAATCAGCAAAGTAATGCACCAGGAGTGCTAGCTTGATGTCAGGGTGAAGTCCGTCATGGAACTTTTCTTGCTTACGAGCATCAGTTGCAATGTCTTCTTCAACGTAACAGGACAACTCCAAGAATTCCTGCTGATAAGCATCTACAGACTTGTTGCCTTGGGTTAGGTTGCGGAAATCTCGCTTCTTCCTATCCATGATCCCCGAGGAATGAAGCGGGCACGGAAGGCAGCTTGGAAATCCGGCCAAGTGATGACTGTTCCAGTAGGCAGGGTACGCCTATGGCTGCCCCACCATTGAGCAGCGGGATCCTTCAAAAAGAATGATGCAAATGTGACATAGCTAGCAAGGGCCACACTAGCAGACTCCATTTTATACTTGATGTCACGGAGCCAGTCATCAGCATCAAGGGGTTGAGTTGAGCTGCGGTAGATGGTTGGGTTGAGGCGCATGAAGTCCTGCAGAGTTATTGGGGTTGGCTGTTGATTCATGTTCGGACGAGGAAACTGAGCCATCATTCTTTCCATGAACTGGCGATTCAGCTCAAACTGTTGCATCATTCCGGCCATGAATTCAGGCGGCGGTGGAGCGTGGCCACCACGGCCACGACCAGCGGGTCTAACCATCATGCTAACATGTAACATGGGGTAGTTTAGCATTGAGCATTTGCAAAGACAAGGATCATTTATGATGAAACATGCATAATGAAAGAGGTACGTTGGATACCACATAGTAGTCAACACAACAGTGTGTGTACTATTCAGAATACCATTCTAAGGAATAACTATGGCTTATCCAACTTTGGGGTGAATGTGGTCACGAGATCCTAATGTTAGGGTTAGTAAATGCGTTTAACCCGAATGGAAGAGAGATCAGAGGCCCAGAGTATTGGTCGACAAATAAAAGATCATAATACCACCCAATGGCGACGTGGGCCTATAAGACACACAACCATGTTAGTAAAAGTTTTTCAGTGACTAGACTCAACTTCGGCCAAGGAGTTGGAAAGGAGGCTACCTACAGGCAGTCGGCTCTGATACCAACTTGTAACGCCCTCGATTCAATCATACATGCAATTGTGTATGATCAATATCAAGGACTCATGCGAAGATATCACAACACAACTCTAGACACAAATAAAATAATACATGCCTTATATTACAAGCCAGGGGCCTCGAGGGCTCGAATACATCAGCTCGAAAACACAAGAGTCAGCGGAAGCAACAAAATCTGAGTACAGACATAAGTTAGACAACTTTGCCTTAAGAAGGCTAGCACAAAAGCAACAACGATCGAAAAGGCAAGGCCTCCTACCTGGGAGCCTCCTAACAACTCCTGGTCGTCGGCGGCCTCCACGTAGTAGTAGGCACCCTCGGTGTAGTAGTAATTGTCGATGGTGTCGTCTGACTCCTGAGCTCCACCATCTGGTTGCGACATCCGGAAATAATGGAAAAGGGAAAAAAGAGGGAGCAAAGCAACCGTGAGTACTCATCCAAAGTACTCGCAAACAAGGATCTACACTACATATGCATCAGTGTCAATGAAATGGGCTGTATCTGTGGACTAGACTATAGAATGCCAGAAGAGAAGGGGAAAGCCTAGCCTATCGAAGACTAGCATATTCAAGCATCTTCAAGCATCTTGCAGCATTTAGAAGAGTACAGATCAACATAATGTAAAGTAGTAGTAGTGTTATCAACCTCGGCCAGAGATCCTTTCTCGACTCCCTGTGAGAAAGCAATCCCAGAGCCATACTATCCATTTCTCATCACATGTATCCAGTTCTAGTTGTATCAATCGGGATACAACTCCAAGTGTCTGTTACGTAGGACAGGCTATCGCTAGATGTTTTATTCCCTGCAGGGATGCACCAACTTACCCATCACGCTCGATTAACTTTGGCCGGACACACTTTCCTGGGTCATGCCCGGCCTCGGCCAAACAATATGCCGCAACCCGACCTACGCTTAATAGAGAGGTCAGCACGCCGGACTAAACCTATGCCCCCAGGGGTCATGGTCCATTGCCCCGGGAACTCCTACATGTTGCGAAAGCGGCCGGTGAGCAGACCTAGCTACCTCCTTAAAAAGGCAGGTGCTTACACAGTCCAACCCGACACGCGCCGCTCAGACGCTGATGTCTATTAAGTTGTGGCTGATGTATACGACGCAGAATGCCCATACTATGCCCACATGATGGTTAGTGCTATCAGGCCAGAGGCCCCTCGGATCAAATATCCAAACCGTTAGTATGTTGGTAGTGCGGTCACGAGCAGAGACTCATGAAAGATGTGACCCCGTCGCCCCGTCTCGAGGACTTGCGGCAAGGGCTAAGAATGCCCGGCCACGCCTCGTAGTTATCTCGCAGGCACTCTTCAGGTCAACCCGACTCCTCATCACTCGCAATTAAGCTCGCGCGGGTACCCCTCAGGGCCGACCCGTCTTTAGTAACAAGGTTCAGTGTAAAGTCATAGTAACCATAGTAACTGTGTGTCTAACACCAAGGGGAACCCTGAGGAACCACCCTCGATGGATTCCACTTGATGTAATCATCAAGGTGAACGTTGTTGGGGAACGTAGTAATTTCAAAAAAATTCCTACACACACATGATCATGGTGATGCATAGCAACGAGAGGGGAGAGTGTTGTCCACGTACCCTCATAGACCGAAAGCGGACAACACGGTTGATGTAGTCGTATGTCTTCACGATCCGACCGATCAAGTACCGAACGTACGACACCTCCGAGTTCAGCACACGTTTAGCTCGATGACATCCCTCGAACTCCGATCCAGCCAAGCTTTGAGGGAGAGTTGCGTCAGCACGACGGCATGGTGACGATGATAATGTTCTACCGACGCAGTCCATAGATGGATCGCTGGAGCTTGCTCACTTTGTTAGCACCTTTAGGGTCGAAAAAACCTTATGGTTGCATCATATACTATACAACTCTTCTTTTTAAGAAATCCATGAAGGAATACAGTTTTGACATCCATTTGCTAGATTTCATAAAATGTGGCAACTGCTAACATGATTCAGACAAACTTTTTAAGCATCGACACGAGTGAGAAAATCTTATCGTAGTCAACACCTTGAACTTGTCGAAAAAACTTTGTGATAATTCGAGCTTTGTAGATAGTAACACTACTATCAGCGTCCGTCTTCCTCTTGAAGATCCGTTTATTCTTAATGACTCACCGATCATCGGGCAAGTAAATCAAAGTCCATACTTTGTTCTCATACATGGATCCAATCTCAGATTTCATGGCCTCAAGCCATTTCGCAGAATCTAGGCTCATCATCGCTTCCTCATAGTTCGTAGGTTCATCATGGTCAATTAACATGACCTCTAGAACAGGATTACCGTACCACTCTGGTGCGGATCTCACTCTGGTTGACCTACGAGGTTCAGTAGGAACTTGATCTGAAGTTATATGATCAACATCATTAGCTTCCTCACTAATTGGTGTAGGAGTCACAGGAACATATTTCTGTGATGAACTACTATCCAATTCGGGAGAAGGTACAATTACCTCATCAAGCTCTACATTCCTCCCACTCACTTCTTTCGAGAGGAACTCCTTCTCTAGAAAGGATCCACTTTTAGCAACAAAGATCTTGCCTTTGGATCTGTGATAGAAGGTGTACCCAATATTTTCCTTTGGGTATTCTATGAAGACACATTTCTACGATTTGGGTTCGAGCTTATCAGGTTGAAACTTTTTCACATAAGCATCGCAGCCCCAAACTTTAAGAAACGACAGCTTAAGTTTCTAGCCAAACCACAATTCATATGGTGTCGTCTCAACTGATTTAGATGGTGCCCTATTTAACATGAATGCAGCTGTCTCTAATGCATAATCCCAAAACGATAGTGGTAAAACGGTAAGAGACATCGTAGATTGTTCTATATCCAATAAAGTACGATTATGACGTTCGGACACACCATTATGCTGTGGTGTTACAGGTGGCATGAGTTTGTGAAACTATTCCACATTGTTTAAATTGAAGACCAAACTCGTAACTCAAATATTCGCCTCTGCGATCAGATCGTAGAAACTTTATTTTCTTGTTACGATGATTTTCCACTTCACTCTGAAATTCTTTGAACTTTTTAAATATTTCAGACTTATGTTTCTTCAAGTAGATATACCCATATTTGCTCAAATCATCCGTGAAGGTCAGAAAATAATGATACCCGTCGCGAGCCTCAACACTCATCGGACCTCATACATCAGTATGTATTATATCTAATAAGTCAGTTGCTCGCTCCATTGTTCCGGAGAACAGAGTCTTAGTACTCTTGCCCATGAGGCATGGTTCGCAAGCATCAAAATGATTCATAATCAAGTGATTCCAAAAGCCCATCAGCATGGAGTTTCTTCATGCGCTTTATACTAATATGACCTAAACGGCAGTGCCACAAATAAGTTGCACTATCATTATTAACTTTGCATCTTTTGGCTTCAATATTATGAATATGTGTATCACCACAATCGAGATCCAATGAACCATTTTCATTGGGTGTATGACCATAGAAGGTTTTATTAATGTAAACAGAACAACAATTATTTTCTAACTTAAATGAATAACTGTATTGCAATAAACATGATCAAATCATATTCATGCTCAACGCAAACACCAAATAACATATATTTAAGTTTAACAGTAACCCTAAAAGTATAGGGAGTGTGCGATGATGATCATATCAATCTTGGAACCACTTCCAATACACATCGTCACTTCACCCTTAACTAGTCTCTGTTCATTCTGCAACTCCCGTTTCGAGTTACTACTCTTAGCAACTGAACCAATATCAAATACCGAGGGGTTGATATAAACACTAGTAAAGTACACATCAATAACATGTATATCAAATATAGCATTGTTCACTTTGCCATCCTTCTTATCCGCCAAATACTTGGGGCAGTTCCGCTTCCAGTGACCAGCCCCTTTGCAGTAGAAGCACTTAGTCTCAGGCTTAGGTCTTGACTTGGGCTTCTTGAAGTTCCCTTTCTTTCCCTTTGCCCTTTTCTTGAAACTAGTGGTCTTGTTAATCATCAACACTTGATGCTCTTTCTTGATTTCTACCTTCATCAATTTTATCATCATGAAAAGCTCGGGAATCGTTTTCATCATCCCTTGCATACTATAGTTCATCATGAAGTTCTACTAACTTGGTGATGGTGACTAGAGAATTCTGTCAATCACTATTTTATCTGGAAGATTATCTCCCACTTGATTCAAGTGATTGTAGTACCCAGACAATCTGAGAACATGCTCACTGCTTGAGCTATTCTCCTCCATATTTTAGCTATAGAACTTGTTGGAGACTTCATATATCTCAACTCGGGTATTTGCTTGAAATATTAACTTCAACTCCTGGAACATCTCATATGATCCATGATGTTCAAAACATCGTTGAAGTCCCGATTCTAAGTTGTTAATCATGGTGCACTAAACTATCAAGTAGTCATCATATTGAGCTAGCTAAACGTTCATAACGTCTGCATCTGCTCCTGCAATAGGTCTGTCACCTAGCGGTGCATCAAGGAAATAATTCTTCTATGCAGCAATGAGGATAATCCTCAGATCACGGATCCAATCCGCATCATGTTGCTACTAACATCTTTCAACTTAGTTTTCTCTAGGAACATATCAAAAATAAAACGGGGGAGCTAAACGCGAGCTATTGATCTACAACATAGATATGCTAATACTACTAGGACTAAGTTCATGATAAATTAAAGTTCAATTAATTGAATTACTTAAGAACTCCCACTTAGATAGACATCCCTCTAATCCTCTAAGTGATCACGTGATCCAAATCAACTAAACTATGTCCGATCATCACGTGAGATGGAGTAGTTTCAATGGTGAACATCACTATGTTGATCATATCTACTATATGATTCACGCTCGACCTTTCGGTCTCAGTGTTCCGAGGCCATATCTGCATATGCTAGGCTCGTTAAGTTTAACCTGAGTATTCCGTGTGTGCAACTATTTTGCACCCATTGTATTGGAACGTAGAGCCTATCACACCCGATCATCATGTGGTGTCTCTGTATGAAGAACTTTCGCAACGGTGCATACTCAGGGAGAACACTTATACCTTGATAATTTAGTGAGAGATCATCTTATAATGCTACCGTCAATCAAAGCAAGATAAGATGCATAAAAGATAAACATCACATGCAATCAATATAAGTGATATGATATGGCCATCATCATCTTGTGCTTGTGATCTTCATCTCCGAAGCACCGTCATGATCACCATTGTCACCGGGGCGACACTTTGATCTCCATCGTAGCATCGTTGTCGTCTCACCAACTTATGCTTCTACGACTATCGCTACCGCTTACTAATAAAGTAAAGCATTACAGGGCGATTGCATTGCATACAATAAAGCGACAACCATATGGCTCCTGCCAGTTGCCGATAACTCGATTACAAAACATGATCATCTCATACAATAAAATATAGCATCATTCCTTGACCATATCACATCACAACATGCCCTGCAAAAACAAGTTAGACGTCCTCTACTTTGTTGTTGCAAGTTTTATGTGGCTGCTATGGGCTGAGCAAGAACCTTTCTTACCTACGCATCAAAACCACAGCGATAGTTTGTCAAGTTAGTGTTGTTTTAACCTTCTCAAGGACCGGACGTAGCCACACTTGGTTCAACTAAAGTTGGAGAAACTGACACCTGCCAGCCACCTGTGTGCAAAGCACGTCGGTAGAACCAGTTTCGCGTAAGCGTAATGTCGGTCCGGGCCGCTTCATCCAACAATACCACCGAACCAAAGTATGACATGCTGGTAAGCAGTATGACTTATATCGCCCACAACTCACTTGTGTTATACTCGTGCATATAACATCTACACATAAAACCAGGCTCGGATGCCACTGTTGGGGAACGTAGAATTTCAAAAAAATCCTACGCACACACAGGATCATGGTGATGCATAGCAACGAGAGGGGAGAGTGTTGTCCATGTACCCTCGTAGACTGAAAGCGGAAGCGTTAGCACAACGTGGTTGATGTAGTCGTACGTCTTCACGATCCGACCGATCAAGTACCGAACATACGGCACCTCCGACTTCAGCACACGTTCGGCTCGATGACGTCCCTCGAACTCCGATTCAGCCGAGCTTTGAGTTAGAGTTGTGTCAGCACGACGGCGTGGTGATGATGATGATGTTCTACCGACGCAGGGCTTCGCCTAAGCACCGCTACGATATTATCGAGGTGGACTATTGTCAGGGGTTGGGTGCGACATATGCCAAAGGATGGCTTATCATGGTGGGAGCGAGTAGAACGTCGCCGGTGCCTGGAAGCGGGATGAGGCGTAGACACGAACGCCGACGCACTTTACCCAGGTTCGGGGCTCTCCTAGGAGATAACACCCCTAGTCCTGCTTTGCGGGGTCTCCGCATGACCACTAAGGCACTAGTGGTACAATGGTGCTCCTTGAGCTGTTTGCTAGAGGTGGAAGAAGGCAAGCACGCTCTCTCCTCCTCTAGGTGTGAGTCTAGTTCTAACAGGTTGGAACCCTTTGCATGGGTGCCCTGAGGGTTTATATAGGCCAACCCCTCCCAGGGGTACATTGGTAATCTGCCGGGTGTAGGACCTGGTTGTCAGTGTCTTCGGCCGCCGGCTTCTCTGTCGGCTGCTGGGGCCCGCCGCCTGGTCTGGTACGGAGCCGACAGGCCGCTCCCGCTGCTCGCGGGTCTTACTGGCTGCTGATCACTTTAGCCGTGATGCTAATGATGCAGGCTTGGTTGGGGGAGCGTGGCTACAGTCCCACCGCCTGGTGGGCGATTACTATAGCCACACCACGTCCCATCTGATTGATGGCGCACGGGGCCCGAGGAAGGGATAAGCCGCCTGTTGGAAGCCGGCTTCCCTTAGGTCCGGCTGCCCTGGCTTCCTTCGTCTTTAGGGCTCTCACTGCCTGGTAGGGCCCGCCACCTGCAAGCCGTACCGACGGGTCGTCGTGGGAACAGGGCTCCGCCTATCAGGAGTGACGTTTGGGGGGAGAGGCAACAGTGCCGCGTCGTGCGGAGATCTTCGTCTATACGTGGCACTGTGGCCACGCCCAGCCCTGGATTTGGGGGGATGGGCTACGCTGTAGCCATACCCTGTCTTGTCTCCTTGACGAGGGCGCAGACTTTGAGGGAGCCACGGGCCGACTGCTAGGGGCCGGCCTCTCTGGAGGCCGCTCACTAGGAGTCGGCCTGTCGTGATGCCGTCTTCTGGAACTCGGCCGCCTTCGGCCAGTCGGCCGCTCGGCCAACCGGCCGCCAGAAGGCGGAGATCTATCTTGACGTCTTGAGGGGCGCAGCCAGCCCCATTGTCTTGAAAGGTTCAAGGGCTCGTGTTAGGCTACCTGTGGCCCATTACTCCGACAGTAGTCCCCGAAACTGGTGAGGGGCCACGGTTCGAGGAGCCTGGGAGCCTCAACAGTTTCCTCCTCCGGGTGCTCTGAAGGAAGCTCCATCCAACTTCTCGGGAGCCGGTCGGCAAGAGTTGGATACGTCCAGTCGGATCCTTCCGGGATTTCGAATGCATCGGTGGGAACCAGGTGGCATGCTTGCTAAGCTTCTCTGCCTGCCGCCCGTTGTGGGCGTGCCACATGGCGCCGGCCAGCCGGGTTGGCCTGCCAGACCACGCGTGTGACGGGACGCGACCGCAGGCCAGGCCCGCCACCACCGGGCCTCGGGCTGCGAGCGGATCTGCTGCGGTCGAGGCGGGCGGTTGGGTTTCCCCGTGGAGTTACTCCGCGCAGTACTCGCGCGGTAAAGGCGGGAGCGTGGGGTCATGGGCATAGTTAATCCCACGATCCCACGCCCACCCCCTCGGCTTCGTAGCCCGTAGGCTATAAGTATGGGGAGGAGAGGGAGCGGCGAAGCACACGCGCCCCTCCATCCCACTCTCCCTCCCTCTTCTTCTTCTCGCCGCAGCGCCCCGAGCCCCGCCGAAGCGCTGCCGCAATTTGTCTCCATCGAGTTCGTCCGTCAACCTCGCGTCCCCATGGCGCGCGCCGGAGCCTGGGACGGCTCCACAGTTCATGAAGACCACATCGACTTCCTCCGCCAGACGCGGCGGCTGCCCAGCAAGGACTACGTGAGGGTTCACCTCATGCCGGAGGGGGAGATCTCGCCGGCGCCGGAGGAGGGTGAGCGGGTCGTCTTTCGCTCGCACTGCCTGCGTGGCCTCGGCCTGCCGGCGAGCGGCTTCCTCCAGGCCTTCCTCGAATTCTACAACCTCCAGCTGCACCACCTCACCCCGAACATGGTGGTGCTGCTGTCCACCTTCATCACTCTGTGCGAAGGCTTCTTCGGCGTCCTCCCCACTGTCGAGCTTTGGGGGGAGTTTTTCTACACAAAGCTCGACACCGTTGTCGTGGGCGTGCCGGCTCAATGCGGCGCCTTCATCGCGGTGCGGAGGCCGGGAGGCGACAATCCATTTCCTCCCATCATGCTGATCCAGTCGGTGAAGATGTGGCAGCAGTCGTACTTCTATGTGAAGAGCATCTTCGCGGAGAGTGACTGGGTCAACCTGCCGGCTTACACTGCCGGCCCGCCGGCCGGGAGCCGGCCCAACTGGTCGTACCGGGCCAAGACACTATCACCTTCCGGAGCCGCCGCCAGCGCGCGGCTCCGGGTGTTGGTACAGTCGGAGGGCCTGACCGGGCCCGACTTGCTGTCCCCCTTCGTGGCGCGCCGGGTGCTCCCGCTCCAGGGCCGCCCTCACATGATCTGTCAGATGAGCGGGCATCGGGACCCAAGCTGGCTGTGCACCAAGGAGAAGCCTCACGCAAAGGTAGCTCATATGGTGAACTACCTTGCGAACTGCAAGCTCACGGAAGAGTGGCGGTTCGGCAAGGAGCCGTATTCTCGCGCCAACCCCCCGCCTATGGTAAATTTCCTTTCCTTCTATCTCTCTCTCTCTCTCTCTCTCTCTCTCTCTCTCTGCCGAGTTCCGTTTGTCTAACCTGACCAATCGGCTCTTCGAACAGAGCTCCCTCCTCCAGCCGGCAGTCGGCGCCGCGGGGCCGGAGCGTCAATTTCTCCCTGACTGGGCGGAGAGCGACGTGGATGACCCCGACTTGGGGGCGGCGGCCTTGGAGGACGACACCGAGGGAGGGGGTGGCGCAGCAGGCGGCTCGGGGCTTGGATCCGCCCTCGAGGACTGGCCAGACGACGATGCGGGGGAAGTCGTCCCGCACCGCCAGCCGAGGCACGACCAACAGGGCGCGAGCTCGTCTGCTGTGCCGGCAGCCCGAGGTGGTGCGCATAAGCGCAAGGCCGTGCCGAGCCTGTTCGACAGCCGGCTGAAGAAGCCCAGGGGCTCGGCCGCGGCGACCAAGCAGGATGAAGCAGCCGCGAAAGCCATCCGCTGCCGCAGGGCGGTGAAGGAGCCGCAGCTGGTTTCCGCGTAAGTACTGTCTTCCTCTCGTACTTTCTCCTTCCTTGTTGATCTTGTCTGAGTTTCTTCGCTTTGTTTCCCTTGATCTAGGGCCCCGCTGTCTCTTGATAAGTCGGCCGGCGCCTCCATCGTGGGGGCGGCGGAGACACTACAAAAAAAAGACACATCCGTGACATTTTGGGCCGAACGAAAATTTTCCTGTCATACATATGACACTTCTATGACAATAATTGTGACAAAACCCGGTATCATCATAGATGTGGTGGGCTCCTACTTCTTTGACAAAAAATCATGACAGAAAATGGGCTTTTCGTCCTGGGCGGGCCGGAGACGCTGCTGCATGACACTCTTTGGGCCGTCCATGATGGAAAAAACCATGGTAGAAGCGAGGGCGAGGAAAATTTCGGAGAGTTCCCGGTTACGGTGGGAGGTCAGGGGCCGAGCGATGCGCGTTTCTCTCGTACACGTACGCGCGTGTGTGCGAGGCGTTGGCTCTAACTGAACCGGAGCGAGGCATTGGGCTCTAACTGAACCTGAGCGATTGCACTGCAGGCTACGCATTACTGAACCCGAGCGATCGATCGATGGCTGTTAACTGAACCCGATCGAGCGATTCCTTCGCTACTGCTGCTAACTGAAGCCGATCGATTGGATGAACAGTGAGCGTTGCGGGGGGGGGGGTTGGATGAACAGTGAGCGGTGGCGTTGCCTCTGGATGAACAGGACCCCGTGGTGTGGTGGAGGGCTGGATGAACAGTAGACGGTGGAGGGGTGCCCGTGGAGGGGTGGTTGAACAGGACCCCGTGGTGTGGAGGGCTGGATGAACAGTAGACGGTGGGGAGGGGTGGTTGAACAGTAGCCGGTGGAGTAGCGCGCGGTGGAGGCTGGATGAACAGGAGCCCGTGGAGGCTGGAGGAGGTCGACGGTAGCCCATGGAGGTTGGAGGAGGTCGACAGGGGAGATGAACAATATCCCGTGGATTCCCGTTTTGCGGTATGCCACACCCCTTCCGATGAACAGGACCCCCGTTTCGACCGTAGGAGGTACGTTTCGTCCGTTTTGCGGTACGCCACACCCCTCCTGATCAACAGGACCCCAGTTTCAACTGTAGGAGGTCC
This sequence comes from Triticum aestivum, assembly GCF_018294505.1. NCBI lineage: Eukaryota > Viridiplantae > Streptophyta > Magnoliopsida > Poales > Poaceae > Triticum > Triticum aestivum. The sequence continues at coordinate 43,885,495 of NC_057806.1, read as the reverse complement.
GTTTTGTCCGTTTTGCGGTACGCCACACCCCTCCCAATCAACAGGACCCCCGTTTCGACCGTAGGAGGTCCGTTTCCTCCGTTTTGCGATATGCCACATCCTCTCGATCAACAGGACCCCGTTCCTAATGTAGGAGGTCCGTTTCCTCCATTTTGCGGTATGCCAGGCCTCGTTTCCATCGCCTGTTCTATCCAAGACCTCCCGATGAACACGACCACGCATTCCGTTCCGACCCAGCCGGTTGGCTCCCACGCGTTCCGTTGCCTCCTGATGAACACGACGCATTCCGTTGCCTCCCCATGAACACAACGACGACCCTGTTTCTCCGTTCCGACCCAGCCATGTACACGAGCCCTGGCCGTACGTATGCGTGAGTAGGCGTTCGAGACCCAGCCCGTATGTACACATACGTGGCCATATTTTCTTTCTTGCACCCTGGCCACTGTATGTACGTGTACATGCTACGTGCACACCTGTACTACGACACGTGCGCGCCTCTACATCCACCAGTATATATGTACGTACATGTTTGCGACCAGAATGACAACGCTACGTACGCTTCAACCAGGTGGGTCCGACTGTCAGGCACTTCCTTGCGTGCGAAGATGTAGCTGGTGGGTCCCAGCAGTCAGGGGGAAACGTTTTTTTCGAAATACGTGTGGCCCGTCCGGTGGGTCCCCGCTGTCAGGTGGAGGAATAATTATTTTGCACGTAATAAGGAGGCACTTCCTTGCCGGCCGTGGACCCAGCTGTCAGCCTCTCCATGTATAGTCCACGTCCGATGGAAGCCGTTCCTTGACCATGTTGACCACGCCGCGCCGAGAGCACCAGGGCGGTGGACGACGGCGAGGCCTAGGAAGGGGACGACGCGGAGCCGGGGAAGACGCGGCAGTGGATGCCCACGCGTAGAGGAGTACGAGGGTTCACTGGTTCGCTGCGGTGTGAGGCTGCCGTCGCCGCAGAATAACAGGGGGTGTGGGTGAGTAGAGGGATGGCCTGGCCAGCGGTGGGAGTAGTAGGGGGCGGTGAGGCCTCCGCCGCATCGCAGCCGGCCACGGGAGGCAGGAGCACGAGGCACGACCGGCGCTGGTTTGGGCGGCTGGAGCAAGAAGACCAGAGGTTGAAGAAGCACTACGGCCGTTGGATGGACATCGTACGGTCACTGGAGCTAGAATCGTGCATATTGACTAAGTTGACAAAGCCCTCCGTCCCCGTCAACTTAGTAGGCCCACAAGTCAGCCTGCCACTATACTGGGTCCCAGCTAACAGGGGGAGTATTCATTTTTTTGTGCGTAATAAGGAGGCACTTCCTTGCGTGCGAAGATATAGCTGGTGGGTCCGAGCTGTCAGCGGCGGTAACGTTTTTTTCGCGAAATACAGAGGCCCTTTCGGTGGGTCCCTGATGTCAGGTGGAGGAATCATTATTTTGCGCGTAATAAGGAGGCATTTCCTTGCGTGCGGCCGTGGACCCAGCTGTCGGCCTCTCCACGTACAGTCCACTTCAGATGCATGTCGGTCGTTGACCACGTTGACCAGGCCGCGCCGAGAGCACCAGGGCGGTGGACGACGGCGAGGCCTAGGAAGGGAACGACACGGAGGCAGGGAAGACTCGGCAGTTGTTTCCCACGCGGAGGGGAGTACGACTGTACGAGGGTTTACTGGTTCGTCTGCCGTCGCCGGAGAATAACAGCAGGTGTGGGTGAGTAGAGGGATGGCTAGGCCAGCGATGGGAGTACGGTGGGGCGGTGAGGCCTGCGCGGCAGCAGAGCCGGCCGCGGGGAGGAGGGAGCAGGCAGTCCCGCCGGCGCTTGTTTGAGCGGCTGGAGCAGGAAGAGCAGAGATTGAAGAAGCACGACGGCCGTTGGATGGCCATCCAACAGTCACTGCTTGTGCGTCAACCTTTTTTTAGGAAAGCCTCAAATCTGTGGAAAACAGCATACAACCCATCTGCCATTATTTCTAATAATTTACAGCCCATTTGCTAATTATTAAGGTTTTTTGGAGCCCATATTCTTTTTGTTAGCATTACAGCCCATATTGTGGCCACGGTTAAAAAATTATACGAAATTTTGCATATTTCGGTGCGGTCCGAACTGTTTTTAATCCCGAAATTTCGACTCACATTCAAACTGATTTTAAAAATAAATGTATATCAATATAAAATCCAACAAATTCTCCACGCATAAAAATTAATGTAATTTAAAATCTCGAAATGAAAAAAAGATATTTGAAACTAATTGCCGGTTTGATGTGTTTTAAAAATGTACAGCCCATTTCTCATTACTGATGGGCCATTTTCTCGGCCAGCCGAATGAAAGCTCTCCTCGTCTTGAAAGATTTGCAGCCCAACAGGCCTGACAAAGCGACTTACTTGGCAAATCACAAAAAAACTGGGCTGTGGCCGTGGACCCAGCTGTCAGCCTCTCCACGTACAGTACTCTTCCGATGGAATGTCGTTGACCACGTTGACCACGCCGCGCCGAGAGCACCAAGGCGGTGGACGACGGCGAGGCCTAGGAAGGGGACGACGCGGAGCCGGGGAAGACGCGGCAGTGGATGCCCACGCGGAGAGGAGTACGAGGGTTCACTGGTTCGGCTGCGGTGTGAGGCTGCCGTCGCCGCAGGGCCTGGCTAGCGGTGGGAGTAGTAGGGGCGATGAGGCCTCAACGGCAGCACAGCCGGCCACTGGAGGCAGGAGCAGGCGGTCTCCCCGGCGCTGGTTTGGGCGGCTGGTGCAAGAAGAGCAGCGATTGAAGAAGCAGCAGGACCGTTCGATTCAAATCCAACGGTTACTGCTGCTAGAATCGTTTGTTGACTAAGTTGACAAGCCCTGCGTACGCGTCAACTTAGTAGGCCCACAGGTCAGCCTCCCAACCGGTGCGCCCCAGATGTCAGTGGGAGGAATCATTTTTTTCGCGTAATAAGGAGGCAGTTGATTGCGTGCGGCCAGGCCAGCGGAGGGAGTAGGGTGGGCCGGGGAAGCCTGCGCGGCATCACAGCGGGCCACAAGAGGAGGGAGCAGGCAGTCCCGCCGGCGCTAGTTTAGGCGGCTGGAGCAGGAAGATCAGAGATTGAAGAAGCACGTCGGCCGTTGGATGGACATCCAACAGTCACTGCTGCTAGAATCGTGTGTTCACTGACAAAGCCTTGCGTAAACAAGTCAGCCTCGAAATCTGTGGCGTGTACAGCCCATTTGCTATTATTTTTATAATTTTTACTCATTTTCTAATTCATATGGAATTTATTGCAGCCCGTTTTCCATTTTTAGAATTGCTGGCCATTTTCTGGTCAGTACCAGGGTCAAAAAATTAACTAAATATGTGGGAAATTTTGAAAATTCGCAAATTTTTGCTGGGGAACGAAATATTCTTAATCCAAAAATTAATAGCCATACTAAAACAAATTTAAAAATAAATTAGTACTATGTCATGTTAAATCCAATGAAATACGTATAAGATATCAGTGAAGAACAAAAACAAAAAAAGAAACTTATATCCCATTTGCTATAATTTTTTTGGAATTTTCAACCCCTTTTGATATTACTTTTAACAGACATTGACCATACTCTTAAGCCAGGCCGGAATGCATCCCTCCTCGTCTTGAAAGATTTGCAGCCCAGTAATTCGGAGAAAACAAATAGGCCTAGCTTGGGTATTCTTCAAAAAGAAATACTGGGCTACCTATTTTCCCAAAGAACTGGTGCATGAGCATTTAGCTTTATTTATTTATTTACTTATTTATGTTTAGGGGACCATGAGCATGTACCTGGGCCGGATTCATGTGAGAGCCTCCCTTCCAGTTAATTATGGGCTTCTCTATTGGGCCTTCATCAGTGGGCTGCATGTTATCAACAAGTGGAAAATGTGTTCCGTACGAAAAATAGTATGCGCTACGTACGGTACGGGGCACTAAAGGATCGAACCGTGCAACGACTTCCAAAACATTGTGTTTGTCGTTCTAACAACACATTTATTCAACCAACAGACGAAATATACTACTGATTGTACATTGAAAACAGCAGCAGCAGCAACCAGGGCTGGGGGTGCAACAGAAGCAGTAAGCAGGCCAGAAGAGTGAAGACGCAGCTCTCTCTTCCAAACCAAACATCAGCCATCATTACAAAAGGGCTACCAAAAAAGAACAAGTGTATGCATCAAACTAAATAAAGATCCTACTACACCAAGTGTACGCATCTAACTAACTGGCTCAGTTAGACGTTACTATTTATTAAGCTGTGGAGATTGGCTGACGGCTTGAACCAGATGGGTGCCTGACGGGGGAAACTCCAGCCAGCAGGTCGAAGTCTGATACTTGCGACCCTCTCTCCTACTTTGGGCTGCAGAGCGTGGCGGCACATATCAGGGTATGGTGCATGCAGAGACGCATGGTACGCTGTGTACACACAGTTTTGCCTGATGAACGAAACCGCGCTGCCATCATGATCCTTGCCGTCGGTTATCTCCTGGTTAATCGGATAATTCAGTCCGACAAACAGAGAGCGTGTACCAAGGCTACTTACCAGCCTCCAGTCAAAAATTCCTGAAGGCCCAGAGAAGCTGGGATCCTGCTCAAAGACCTTGCAGTGACTGTGATTGTATTCCGCGAAACAACACGTCCGGTACGTGCGAACGATCATCAATCTTTCGCCGTCGTCTGATCGAGCCAGGAACCACCTGCAACTGCCATGCCGCTTTTCTTTGAAAGGTTCTGGGATTAGGAAGGGTAGGGACACCAGGCGGCCTACAACATCATATCAAGTTGGAGTCAAATAAAAAAGGGCTCTTGATTTAGTCAATCTTAAGAACAGCATGTTATGAGCATGAATATTTTTTCAGCAAATGTTGACAGTAATATAAGCAAGCCATCATGATATCATAGGAAAGTAACATACTGCTGTAACAGCCGTTTGTAGCGATGACTGGAGTAGGCCAGCAATACGTCCAGCCATAGAAGGAGTCGACAGCGTAAATGAAGCCCTTGTGTTCAATGGCATCAGAGAACCATGGAGGATGTATGATCCTGCGATGGACGTGCAGATTTATCCACTTACCGCAGTGACCTGTCAGATAGGCGAGACCGCGGTTGAAGAACGCAATTAGCCTGAAGTCTTTATAATTCGCAGATCTTGTGGGCACTTGGCAGATTACAACCTTGAGCAAATCAAACTTGGTATCATGTTGGCTACTGTAAGATTCCGAGTATTCTGGGCCGCGGTGCCAAAGCAGTGCAGTGTTAATCGAAGGAAGGGGGATCAATCGCCGGGTGTAGACCTCCACGAGCATCCAGCTGCCGCGACCGTCGACGAGCACCATCCAAGACGTGTTCATGCCGACCCAGTACATACCGTTAATGTAGTTGAGGCTGACGGGGATCGGATCGCAGTCAAGGGGGTTGATGCTCGCCACCCTACGATCGTTATGCTGCGTGACACGCCGTTTCTGAAGATCAGGCGGCATCAGCAAGCAAGGAGCTGGCTTAAAAAGCTCCGGCCTGAGGGCTTTGAGTAAACGGTACAGCCCCGACGAGCACGCGGCGAGCGGCATGGTACTGAGATTGTCCACACGCGAAACAATGAGCTTGATTACCTCTGTGGGGAGCGAATTCCAGCCACTCTTTCGGCGGACGCTGCTCGGTTCTGCCATTGTTAGTGCTTGGGTTTCGGACGAGGGGGGAGGCGCCTTAGCGGGGATGGAAGATTGGACGAGATTATGTGCGGACAAAGATGGAGAAGCGAATATGTGCTGCGGGAAGTGGACAGGTGATGATGACTACAGCACGCCGCTTGACTTACGAGACACATACCAGCAGCGTAGGGTCATGTCGATGCCAGACAACTTGCTTGAGTGATCACAGTACTGGTACTCCCTACAGTGCTATGCCCTAACTTGCTTGAGTAGAGTAGTAGAGTAGGACTCTGCTCTACTACTAGCACCGGAGGAGTAGTATATTCTAATCTAAAATAGTTACAAACTTCAATGCCCGAGCGTGGAACGACTACGAACCGTGCTCAAAGACCGTGTCTACGTGGTGTTTGGACATGGGCGACAACCTCAACGCCAACGGTGCTGCTCCCGTTGCACCGTATGTGTTTCTGTCCTTCCTGTTCGAAATCGTGGTAGAATTCATGATTTATTTTGTGCTTATTCGGATTAAATCTCGTAGTAACTTGCTCATATATTCAACTGGCGCAACGTCCCCTACAGCCACTCCCGTTTCATGGACGGCCTGGTCGATGCCTCCAAGGAGCCCTTCGTCCACTGCTATGAGTGCCCGATGCCGTTTTGTGGCTCGCCGGCGGACATGGTGCATCACCTCACGGATGCGTGCAGCGGTCACTGCTGGCCCTTGGCGGTGAACATCAAGTACGAGACGTGCTACCTGTTCACCATGCCGGAGTCGCTGGAGGATCGACATGAGAGGGAGGGGGAGGAGATAACGATGAACGTGAATGTGAGGGGGAGGAGATAGCGATGTCGTGGGAGGCGCAGTATTTATAGCGAGCAATGGCACACCTACGTAAGATATGGACTGAGCTGCACTGACTTAACTGCAGGTCCAGTTGCGTCACTGACATGTGGGCCAGACCGCTGTTGGGCCCATATGTCAGTGACCCAATGCACCTGCAGTTAAGTAACAGCTACGTGGGCATATTTGTTGGAGTAAATTACGGGGGAGCGAAGAGGTGGAAATATTGCTGGTCACAACAGATTGGACGAGCGTGGGGGAGGAGAGTCATGCATGCAGATTTTTTCACACGGGGTGGAGTGGTGGGACCGCCGGAGGGAGAAGGAGAGTTTGGCAGGCATATTGTTTCCACACATGGAGAGGAAAAGATTTGGAGACGAACGGGCTTCCTGCAGGTATGGGGAACGGTGCATAATAAGTCATCTTGCATGCCGGGCTAGGTATAGTCTCAAGTCATTAAAAACATACACGCCCCACACATGTTCATATTTCAAGGTGCACTAAATTATTGCATGCGATGATTAAGGCTGGCCATAATGGTGGTATCTTAGCTGGTATCATGCACACGGGAATAGCAAACATGCTGATGTGGCAAAGAATTAAAGAAGAGAGGGGGTTAGAGTAACTAGTGTTCATGCATGCATTGGTAAACACATTTTTTGTGAAGAACGACAACACTAGTTGAGTACTTTTGCAGACTTCAAAAACTATTCCACCGCCTCTACTATCTTGCTAAGAGTAGGTGAAATTTTTGAATCGAGCCCTTTAAACTAGAAGGGAGGTAGTGGTACTCTAATAGCTAACCTTGTTGTGATGACAAGATAGGACATGGCACGCACCTGGACGGAGGAACTAGTCTGCATTGTGCATTTAAGTTTTGTCTGAAGTCAATGTACCTCTACTTTCACCAGACTTATAGAAAAATGTGTCAACATTCACAATGTCAAATCAATATTTTTACACTCATTATAAAACGTAGTTCTTATACTCATTATAATCAGTATTGTAGATATTGATATTTTTAGTATAAATTTGGTCGTGGGATTTCATTGATGCCTGTCAAAGCGTGGAGGAAGCGGAGCTTAGGGCTTGCATTGCCGGTCTCTACATAGGTATTTCTCTTCATAATCCTGTAATTTTAGAGACTGATTGCGCTTTTGTGGTAGCGTCTCTTGCATCGGGGGACTATGACAGGTCTGCTATGCGTGACCTGAAGATGAAAGCGTTGAGCATCTCGAAGTTGATCAACAATCTTCAATTGTCAAAGATTAGCCGTTCGGCCAATAAGGTGGCACACTTAATCGCTAAGTATAGCTTTGACAATAGATTAGATGGTATTCTTGTAAATAACGTACCGCCCTGTGTGGTGAATATTGTATCGAATGAGTGTACTGGTGTGGCTGGTTAATTAATATAAGGTGGTGTTCAAAAAAAGTATAAATTTGGTCAAACACTTTGCAAACGGTTGACGGGAGTAAAAAGGACCAGAGGGAGTATCATGCATGCGGAGTAGGCAAAAAAATTGCTTGTCTAAAAAAAGGCAAAAAAATTGCTCATTTATAGCCGGTCGAAGTCTCAAAGGGCGCGACCGCGCGAGGGAGGCGAAGGTCGTGGGAGGCGCGACGTTTGACGGAATTAAGTGAAGTTACATCCACGCGCCGGCATGGCGTGCGAACAGGCAGAAGCTATACCGTCAGGCCTACGATATGGGTCTAGTAGACATGACATCTAGTGGGTCCCGCATAGTTCTCGAGAACTCTTTGGGGGCTTGCAGCCGTTTATCCACCGGGCAAGCCAGCAACCCCACGCCGTTCGCACGCCCTACTCGTCCCCGTCTTCTACCTTACAACAGTTCGCTCCCAGTCGTCCCGTCCTTTCACATTAGTTCGCTCCCAGTTTTTTTTGCGGGGTACAACAGTTCAACTTCTCCTAACCCTCCTCCAAAATCCATGGCCTCCCAAATCTCCATGGTCGCCGCTGAGTACCAGGTTAGAGCCATCACCGGCGATCAGTTCATCGTCATCTACACACGTGGATCCGAGACGGTGAAAGCATGGCTTGCTCGCTTCCTACGCATGTTCAACAGTTCAACGGATGAGTGGGTCGCTGGGCTAGATGTTGAGTACACCACAGTCCTGGGACGAGAGAAGGATCTAAAGGACGAAGAGAGGAAGAAGCCCGCCGTGATCCAGGTTTGCGTACATAACGTTTGCTTGGTCTACCACATATGCCATGCCGACGTTGAGTGCCAGGATTTTAAGAACTTCCTCAAGGACAAAAGAGTGAAATTCGTTACTGTAGGCTTTAAGAACGACAGGGATGTCCTGCGTCGGATAGGTCTCGTTGTAGGCCAGCCCTTCGATCTCCAGAAGGCAAGCCTGGTGTCCTCCTCTCAACCTTCAATGCTGACCCTGGCAGCAGCCATGATTGATCCTTCGTACGCTAAACTGAAGAAACCTCATCACGAGTTTCATCATGCATGGGAGTCGAAGACATTAGATGAAGATCACATCCTGTATGCAGCAATGGATGCCCACCTTTGTTTAAATATCTACAAGGGTTGGATGAAGAAGCATAGCCCAGTGTCCGGTTCAAGCAAAGAAGCGTCGGTGAAGAGGAAGAGGAAGAGGGACGAGGACGAAGTCGAGGACATGGACTCGGACTCCGAGTAGGTGGCAGTGCCGTAGCTCATGCTGGTTCTACTGCAGTGTCAAGCGGACTAGTTGCTTAGTTTATTTTCAAGGGTGTGTTGTGCTGAGGCCCCAGCAAAACTATGTTTATGTTCTTTCTCGTTATTTGAACTCTTTAGTACGTACAATAGTACTAGTACTATGTCTTGCTACTGTTCTTCTTGCAGTTGATACTACTGCTCGTATCTTCGTGTTCCTACTGTACTTAATACATTCCTACTAGTAGTATAATTTGGGTCAGTCGATTTGTGAAAGAAGTTCGACGGAGCGAAGGAAGAAGACGACAGAAGAGGTGGAAGAAGCCCTTCTAGCCATCCATGTTGCATCAAACAGCTCACATGAGTCAACTGACCCAAATTACTCCTTCAGATTGCAGGATCCACGTGGCATTCAAGGTCTCAAAGGTAGATTCCGCGTCCGCACCCGGTTTGCGGGCTCGACGCGCGCGCGATTGGCTTCCGCCGCGACAGCCACCATGCGCACCTCCTCCGCGCGGCCGGAGACGACAATGACACGGTAGTTCCTCCTCGCCAGCGTGCTGGAGCACGCGCTCGTCCTCCTCTTCGTACGCTGTGTGCATAGATGCGGCTCCACTAGCTGCTCCCGTGCTTGGCAGCGCAGAGGCATCGCGAGGAGGGATTGTAGACGACGTGAGCGGGTGAGCCATCGGCTTCATGGCACAGGGATGGCGGCGACACGGTGATGATGGGCGAGAAATTGTTGGCTGGAGCAGGCGGGCGTCGGCATGCACAACGGCGGCGGCGGCATATTGATGTGTGCGCGTGTGGGAGCTTACTTTAGTTATATATATAAGGTTGGTCAAACTTAAAAGAAAACCGTACTAGTACACGTAAACATTAGACTTAGGCAGCGCTTTTATTAGTTAGTACCACATCCATGATACGGAATCCTGTGCAAGCGCGTGAACTGCGGCCGCGCGGTCGATCGAACGGTGCGTCACCGTGTCGCGCTCGAAGGACATCCACCGAACCTTTTTTTGTGTGTGAAAACAATCCTCGAATATTACTCAACTTTTTTTCCTATGAAAGTTCTTGACGCTGCAATATTTCCATATATTTGAATTTAGCTCCAGTTCGTGTTTATTTGGATTTGGACGTTTTAGGTGCGCCCTAGTTTTTTAATACTGATTTTGTGTGTGTTACTGAGAGAGAACGTGTGTATGTGTCCATATGTGTGTTGTGGCGGAAGGGTAATGTGGAGACGGTGTGCGTGTGATACAGACATAGAGAGGTGTGAATGTGCAAATGATCATGCATGAGTGAGACATAGACAGATGCCGATACGTTGTGTATACATGAGAGAACGGTCTTCTAGTTTAGGGCCTGTTTGGTTCCAATAAGTCACCTGACTTATAAGTCAGGTGACTTAAAATCAGTGACTTATAAGTCACGCCTGTTTGGTTGTCATATGACTTATAAGTCACCTGACCACACCTTCCCACCTTGTTTTTAATGTAAAGGTGATGGGACCCACGTAAAAAGGGGTGACTTATAAGTTTTAAGTTGGGGTGGAGCAACTTATGACTTATAAGTTGGGGTCCGTTTGGCAAAATAAGTCACTTTTTGCACTTTTCGACTTATAAGTTGGTGACTTATTTGGAACCAAACAGGGCCTTACTTGTGTGTGTGTGTGAGAGAGAGAGAGGAGAGGAGAGAGAGACAGAGAGAGGAGCATCCGTAACACAACAACCATCTCTCTCGATTCGTCCGTCCCTCGCACGGTCGCATGCAACACATGCATCAACGCGCACATTTTGACACCCTCACCCGGCCCCTGCCCACCTCAAGGCCCGCACAATCTCTTCGTGAATACCCATTTCTCTCCTTAGGTTTGTTTTCTCTCAATATATGACACACACACACACAGAGAGAGAGAGAGACACACGCAGCACAACACACACACACACTGCCCCGAGCACACAATTCATCCCCATCCAAGGTTATACGGCGACCACTCTCGCTTGTGCTTCTTTGCACCCCAACATGCACAACACCTCAATCTTCAAAGAGGGCATCGAGCAGATCGAAGACGGCGACCACACCGCGCTAGAGAATGCGGGGTCATTTGGAAGCAGGGTGATGTGACGACGGCTGACTGACTCCTCCCCCCACCCTCTCTCTCTCTCTTGCACAAAATTACCAATCCCTCTCTCCCCCGCACAAAATTGTCAATCCCTCAACCCACAAGATCCTTCCCCTCTCGTCCATGTTTTTCCAGCTCTCTCATCAAACATGTTGTCTCTTCTCCTTCCACGTATACAGAATCCAGATGCACACGCATCTCATGTATATTACATGTATCCATCTTTCTCACAGACCTAACTTCTTCCTCTCTCTTTCTCTCTCTATCTCTCTCTCTGTCTCGTTAGGTTTGTCTCCTACTCTCTCATCCACATACATACAATCTTTCCCGCCCTATCTGCTCCATCTTCAAAAGCTCTCTCTGCACGTTTCATTCACACATTGGGATATGTCAAAATGTTGCTTCTATAATGGCTGATGTAGAGTTATGGTTGTTTTTGTTGCATCCTACAAAGTAATAACTATGAAATGCATTTAGATTCTCATTTGACTGGGATTATGTGAGTTTGAGCATGTTGTGAAGTACTATAGACCTTGTATACATCTTGGGATTCGACAATGATTGTAACTATTGAATTGTATAGACCATTACATTCGAAGTCAATAGCCTAATATATTTATTTCACAATTTCAACAAATGATTAGTTCACTACAAACTAAGAAAACAAATGTGTACTCCCTCCGTTTTTATTTAAGTCCGCGTATTAGCATTGGTCAAAGTCAAGTTTTGTAAACTCTCAGAAAGCTTATAACAAAAAATATTAACATATACAATAACAAATAAATACCATTAGATTCATTATTGAATGTACTTTCACATCATACATATTTGTTATGGTAAATGTTTATATTTTTCTATAAACTTGGTCAAACTTTAGGAAGTTTGACTTCGGTCAAACCTAATATGCAGAGTTTACTACTACTACTCGCTAGTTGCTTAGCCGAATCACTCAACACGCCACACGGGGAGTCCAGTGTCACAAAATTTTGAGGTCGGCGGGAAAATCTCCCGCGACCCTGATTCGAGCAGTGGGAAGTTACCATCATAGCCTTCGGAACAGGCCTACGGATGACGCTTGGTAGGGGGCTGTTTTCGTAACTTCAGGTTCACCCTACCCAGCCAACCCCACCCCGGCACCCAGAGTAGTACACCTGAATACTCCCCATTTTCTATCCCCACCGCAAAATAGACTTCTCCACGGCACCGCAGCCTTCGTGCTCCTCCCCTTTACATCGGCGCACTCGTCCACCGCAGCGCATCTGCCTCATCGACGACCTCGTACGCCGCACTGGAGCCGGTCCACCGTCGTCGTCGTACACGGAGCCTCTTCCCCGGCATCGTCTTCCACGGTCTCGGATCTGCTTCCCGGAAGCCGACGCCAAGCGCAGAAGTACCACCGTCGTGGACAATGAACTGACTCCCGTTGCCAACCATGACTCACAGAGGCCACCGCGACCATCATTCTCCTCCTCGATTGGTAATGTGTGTATTGAATCACTTAGCAATACATGTGCAGTGCCAATTTTGTTCATACCTACCCTTCAAATTTCCTGGGTGCTATTGTTCCCGTAAAAGTAATTGGTTATAGCCTCCATTGTCCAATAGAATATCAGCTTGTAATTGTGCGTCGCTCCTGTATCGCGCTGTGCTTGGGTAGGTTTTTCATCTTCAACCAGTAGTGTGGCAAATGATGGAAATGTTTTTAGAACTAGCAAGATGCCCATGCGTTGCACGCATCAAGATGCATTTGTATGAGTAGTTTATCTTATGGGAGAAAAGGATGAATGAGGGAAGGCCAATCTGGAGAGGGGTATGGGTATCTTTTTGCAAAATTCCCATTTGTTTCCTTCCTATCTGTCAGATATAAATCGGACGACCTATATTGCAAGAAAAAAAGTATAGAGAAAAAAAGTAGACAGTAAAGGAAGTAGAGATAAATATTAAATATAAATATAAATAAATATAACAGTAGAGAAGAGAGTAGAGATAGCATGTTGAGATTTTTAAAGCGCCGCGCGTTGCGATTCTGTTGGAGATGCTCTAACATGGCAGACGAGTGCTTTAATGTTGCCCACAAGATGCGCGAGTATTACTAGTAGTATATTTTTCTTGCCATGTTGAGATTTTAAAACCACGAGTGCGAACATGCAGAGGAGCAATGAAGACCAAACACGGGATATTCGGGACATCTTCAAGGAGCGTGGCAAGTTAAAGAGGAGCTGCACCGAACCTGTAAAACGAGCTTTGGTAAGTAACACCCTTTCAATTACTTTCGTGTAGCCTCGTGTTCTTCGATGTGTATATGTTGTAGTTTCTGTTTCTCTTAAGCGTGGTGTTCTTCGATGTGTAATAAGAAGAGTCTTAATCGTCCTAATGCTTTCGTTTTTAGCTTGATGTAGGAAGTGGGTGTTCTCACCTTGTAGTCTGTTTTATTTTTTTCCTTTTGAATTCACTTCTCCGAGTTCTGTTTATCTGGCTTCTACTAAATGGATCTAGGTTGCTCTGAGTATTGATCTAAAAAAGAAGTAACTTCATGTCAGGATGCAGTTCCTGCGAGGAGGGAAGTATGGTCAACCTCGAGATCATGTTTCCAAAATGAGGCTGGATTACACACAAGGTGCCAGTTCCCTAATGATGCTGGATTAGACACAAGGTGCAAATTCCCAGATGATGCTGGATTACACACAAGCCAGGTGGAGTCGTCAGCTGTTCGTGTCCTCGTGGCATTAGTAAAGGCTGAAAGAAAGCGTGCAGCAGCCCTTGAGAATGTAGCTGAGTTCCTGAAGAAGCGAAAAGAGCAATCAGATGCTCTCTTCACCCAAGCCAAAGAAGAAATGGAAGAAGCCAGAAATAAGCTAGCAGAGGCAGAGCAGGCTAGGCGTCTCCTGCTATCTAAAACTATTGTCAATACAAAATTTCCTTCATAATAGCTAGGTTCAAATGTTTATCCAGTCAGCATGCCTGTTGTGATGTCCATGCATCTACTGATGTGGCATAAAATGTATCTTTTTGGGTCATGTAATAACATCAATTACTTTCCAAACAATAACATACGAAGCATTGGACATGGTATAGTTCACGCGCAAGCCCGACATTCCAAGTTCAACTTCCACATCAAACTCATGTTCACAGATATCTGCACATTCATACATAATGTCCACAACCATGATTCACTTCAAAGCCAAAAAAATGTGAGGAGAGTTATAAATAAAGAAAATCCTCTACTAGTTCCTGCTACCAGTGCGAGCACAACAAGTCAAGACCATGCGTAAATTAATTATATTTTAGTCATTTTTTCTGTTCTAAAATGCCTGCCGGCTCGCGGAAGGACGTGTTGCCGGCACATGTGTGGATTCAATGAAGGCAGGCGGGGCAGTCTTAAGCTGGTTGCATGCAGCGAGGAGGCGTGCTCAGCCAGGCCTGCAGCGAGTGCGGCCCTGTTGGCCAGCGCGCCGGTTCAATGCCTGCGCTATGAGAGGTCGCGTCGGTGTCAGAGCAATTACGCGGCGAGGAGGCGTGCTCAACTGACTATTCCTACAAAGATGCTCCACCACATACCCGGTACCCGCGAATGCAATAATCGTGCACCTAGGGTTTTAGGGTTTATTTGTTAACGTCGCCTTTACATAACACTCATGTGTGCGAGATAAAGAGAGGCCGACTGCGTGCGTGCGCCTCTTCTCTTCGTATATGTACTCCACCATTTGTCTGGTGTGCAAAAAATTATAATAACTACTAGCAATGTGCCAATGCGTTGCCACACGATCAAAGTAGATTAATACATATTCACCGATTTGATAGAAAAAAAGTCTAGTTTTGAAATACGTATATCACTAAAAATATTTTATGTTTCACTCAAAATATATTCCTTTCGCGGTTTTGATGAGATAAGGGAGGAATGTTTTGGTTTCAAGATTCGAGAACTGGTATATGTCTAATTTCTACTCTTACTAGCAAGATGCGCGTGCATTGCACGGAACATCAATATCTTGTGGGAGAAAAGGATGAACGAGGGAAGGCCTTATCTGCAAATGTGGTGAAGAGTGGGGGTAAATTGCCATATTTTCCTTCCTATCCATCAGATATAAATCGGACGACCTACATTGCAGGATGGCAGGCCCACCATCATCACCAACTCTATTTTTTATCCCTACTCTTATAAAAAGCATTGCTGGTGATGATCGTGTGCCTGCCATCCTTCAATATAGGCCGTCCGATCTATATCTGACGGATAGGAAGGAAACTATGGCAATTTTGCAAAAAGATACCCACACCCCTCTCCACATTTTCAAATAAGGCCTTCCCTCGTTCATCCTTTTCCCCCACAAGATAAACTACTCATACAAATGCATCTTGATGTTCCGTGCAACGCATGGGCATCTTGCTAGTTGTTGCAAAAATCCCATGTGTGTGAGAGAGAGAGGGAGAGTGGAGGAGGACGGAGTGCATGTGTGACAAAGACACAAGGAGTGTGTGCGATAGGTATCAGCTTAAAATGAGGCGATAGTGTGTGTGTGTGTGCACGATCGAGAGGGCGTGTCTCAAGAAGGGAAGAAAAATCTACATAGATACAAGGAGCGGGAGAGAGACATGTATGCGATGGTGGAAGCACGAGTGTGCGGGTGTATAAACCTATCTAGCGGCTAGCTAGTCGGTAAATGTTTGTGAGAGAAATACGAGTCGGGGTGCGAAAGCGAGAGTTTTGTGTGTGTGAGAGAGAGATGGTAGTCGGGAAGGGGAGTGGAAGCATGAGTTGTGTGTGTGTGTCTGAGAGAGAGAGAGAGAGAGAGAGGAGACGGTAGTCGGGGTTGTCTGATCGGTAAACAAATGAATAATGTCAGTCTGGGATGGAGACGAAAAGGAGACATATGTAGAGACATATAGGGTGTGTGAGAGAATCCCATAGAGAGAAAGACAAAGTGAAAGACGAGTGGAGACTGTGTGTGTGGCGGTGAAAAAGAAAGCTTAGGTACCGAGTGATACCAGAGAACAGTAGAGACGTGAGAGATAATGAAAACCGTGTAATGTATAATGATAGGGAGAGTGTGACACTTCTCAAGGGAGACGTCGAGAGACCATGTTTGCGAGGATAGGAGAAACATGAAGTGAGCGTGCGGGTGAGCTGGAGAAAAGAGAGTGATAGCTACCTGAAGGAGCATGCATGCAAGAGATATGGGCATGAAAGGAGTGAACAAAAAAGGGATTCAGATATTTGAATTCGAGATGATGATACATGTAATCCATACTCGAACCAAAATTGATCTATCAAACATGCATATCATATGAATTCACGCACATCTATGTTATTTAATATGTAGATATTACCGATCCATACATTTTAGTAGAACATAATTTGGTTAAATTTTTTCGAATTCAACCTTAAGATTTCGAGATCGTTGTATTTATAAATCATATTATACATATGAAGGAGCAGAATTCTTTGTTGTGCTTTTGAAAGTATATATAAAAATGATGTATATAGAATGTAATTCCAATTGAAAATGGATCTCGCCCGAAAAAATAAATAGAATACAAACGGGATTCGAATTGAGTTGGCACGGTAAACATGCAATCTGCAAAATTTGAATGAAGCGGGGAAAGTCGCAGTAACCGCCCGAAACCAAAATTTGCGAGATGGAAATCACTACTGCCTATCCCTGCCACGCAAAGCCTATCTGTTGGATTTCTATAGGTTTTGATAGGGGTAGGTTTGTAATTTCACCCAAATGTGACGTAACCACCTCTCACCATGATTCATACACGGTGGGCGCCAAAACACAGTGTGTCCTCAGCCAAAATTGACTCCCTCCCTGATTCATATTCATACATGGTGGGCGCCAAAAACAAACTCTCGTCGGCAAATATTCGGTGGATGCGAGATTACCGTCCTATCCCCAACCGACTAATGTTGTTGTGATGTAGTAGAAATTTGAAACGGGGGCTAAGTTTGTAAATTTCCTCGCATTTGAGACAAGCGCGGCCTGAATACATGGTTCCTCCTTCCTCTCTACCTCCCTTTTCCCCATTCGTACTCCGTGGGTGCCAAAACACCTGTAACACCCCGGACGTGATTTACCCAATATGTACTCCAACTCTTGCCGTTTCCGGCCTTAAGTTATTTTATTTTCTCGGGTTCGGGTTTTTGTCTCCGTGTGTTGTTATCGTCGTCATGCATCTCATATCATGTCATCATGTGCATTGCATTTGCATACGTGTTCATCTCATGCATTCGAGCTTTTTCCCCGTTGTCCGTTTTGCATTCCGGCGCTTCGTTATCCTCCGGTGGTCATTTCTACCTTTCTTTCGTGTGTGGGGTTTAAACATTTCTGAATTGGACCGAGACTTGCCAAGCGGCCTTGGTTTACTACTGGTAGACCGCCTGTCAAGTTTCGTATCATTTGGACTTCGTTTGATACTCCTATGGTTAACCGAGGGACCGAAAAGGCCTCGTGTGTGTTGCAGCCCAACACCCATCCAAGTTGGCCCAAAACCCACCAAAACCCTCTCCATCATCTAGAGCGTTCGATCACGATACCGTGGCCGAAAACCGCACCTCATTTGGACTCTCCTAGCTCCCTCTATGCCTATATATACCTCCCCCATTCCAAATCCGGATCTCGCAGTCCAAACCCTAAAAATCGTCCCCTTCGCCGTCGGACGTGTCCGCACCCGTCAGACACGCCCGCGCTGCCGCGCCCAACCACCCAGGAGCCGCCACGTGGACTCCCGCCTCCGTCCACCACGCCGGCCTGCTCGGGCCCGAGGCTGGCCCCCGCGGCCCGGTCGCCGCGCGCCGCCGCCCGTCTCCTCCCGCCGCCTGCCCGCGCCCGAAGGTCGCCGCCTCCACCGCCCATTTCATCGCTGGCCGCCTCCGACCTCGCTGCCCTTGTCACCGGCGATCCCCGGCAAGCGCGCTGCCCCGCCGCCTTGACGTCCGCGCCGGCCCCGCGCCTCTTCCGGCCTCCTCCTCGTTCCGGCCACCGCCCCGCAGCTCCGGCGAGCAGCTCCGGTCACCATCCTGCCTTCGTCGCCAGCGAGGTCCCGACGAACCTCAGGAGGCGTGCCCGATCCAGATCGGCTACAGGAAACCCTAGGTCGACTTTGGATTTTCCCTAAGTCCCCAGTTTGCATTATTGTTTTAGGCAACTTCATCATGTCATAACTTTGCACCCGTGACTCCGTTTTGGGCATATAGCATATCAAAATGTTCATCTTAGAGAATACATCATTTCACTCCATTGCATCATTTTCATTTGAGTTCATCTTGATGCCCGAAATGCTGTTAGAAGAGTGCTACTTGAGATAATTGTCAGATTTGCTGCTCCAATTAGATATTTGTCATTTTTGCCATGATTTATGTGTGCATGATATGCCCATGAGCTTTACATGTATTTTGTTAAGGGTTTTGCCATCTTTCCAGAGGTGCAACCCATGTATTTTTGTGATGTGTGTGGTGACTAGCACAAGCTTGCAAAGTGAGGCATTTGCTAATGCTGATTTCAGGGACTTAGCATTTCCACTAAGTCCTTGAGTTGTTTATCTCATTTGGCCATATGTTCATGTTGTTTCCTAGTGATCCGTGCCTCTTTTGAGGATGATCAGTAAGGATGTTTTGTTAATCATGTGGTGCTCTATCCATCCATGTCTTTGTTTTCAATTATGGAGCACCCTAGCTTGAGTCAATCGAGCTCTACTTTTGTCATTTCGTGAATCTGGGCAGTTTGTCTACTTGTTAGCAATTTTACCGATGATGTTGTAGTTGATCCGTGCATGCTATGTTATTGTTCTTGCCATGTCTAGCTTGCATTTTGTGTATTCTTGATGGGTGTATGCTTAGATTGTCATGTCATGCTATGTAGTTAGTGCATCGAGCTCGTAAACATGCCTACTTGATATCTGTTTTCAGCATGCTCCAGTTTTCACTAAGTCTGAGAACTGATTATGTTTTGCCATGTTCACATGCTTGCAATTGTATTTTCTGATCCCTTTTGGCTCAAGGTCACTAAGGGACTTTTGTTAAGCTCTCTGAGTAGCTCCATGACATGCTTTACTTTGCCATGTTCAGGTCCTGTAGCATGTAGTTTTGTTGCTCCGAAGAATGCTATCTGATTTGAAATTCCAGACAAGTGTTAATTTCACTAAGTCTGAAATCTGTTTGCCAAAATGCATTTTTGCCATGCTTGTTTGAACCTGTTAATGGATGATTTGGCCGTAGCTCAGTGCTAGACTTTTGTTAAGCATCATGAATGGATCCCTGCCATGTATTTTGATGCCACGTTTGGGTGCTGTAGTATGTTCATCTTGTTGCATTTAGATGGCTACTTGCTGTAAATCGCAGAACGTGGTCATATTTGAATCGCTTGCCATTTCCAAACCGTAGCTCTGATTCCGGCGTTCTTTATATCGTTTTCAAGCGATTTCATCTCATCTTTCCAGTGGCACACTTGGATTTCCAAGTTGAGGCCAGGTTCATTCATTCCCTGTCACATCTTGCATATGCAACCCGCATCGCATCCCGCATAGCATACCATCCTTGCATCATATTGCTTGAGCTTTGCACGTGGTTGATTGTGTTCCGTTTGCTTGTTTGTCTTGTTTGGGTAGAGCCGGGAGACGAGTTCGCTAACGAGGAGCCCGTTGATTTTGCTTTCGAGGATCCAGTCAACTCTGACAACTTTGCAGGCAAGATGATCATACCATCGAAATCACTACTATCTTTGCTTTGCTAGATGCTCACTCTTTTGCTATGCCATGCTACGATTCCTACCACTTGCTTTCAAGCCTCCCAAATTGCCATGTTAAACCTCTAACCCACCATGTCCTAGCAAACCGTTGTTTGGCTATGTTACCGCTTTGCTCAGCCCCTCTTATAGCGTTGCTAGTTGCAGGTGAAGATTGGAGACCGTTCCTTGTTTGGAACATTATTTACTTGTTGGGATATCATTATATTGCCATGTTATATTAATGCATCTATATACTTGGTAAAGGGTGGAAGGCTCGGCCTCTCGCCTAGTGTTTTGTTCCACTCTTGCCGCCCTAGTTTCCGTCATATCGGTGTTATGTTCCCGGATTTTGCGTTCCTTACGCGGTTGGGTTATAATGGGAGCCCCTTGATAGTTCGCCTTGATTAAAGCTTTTCTAGCAATGCCCAACCTTGGTTTTACCATTTGCCACCTAGCCTCTTTTCCCTTGGGTTTCCGGAGCCCGAGGGTCATCTTATTTACCCCCCCCCCGGGCCAGTGCTCCTCTAAGTGTTGGTCTGAACTAGAGTCCTGTGCAGCGCGCCCTCGGGGAAACTCGAGGTTTGGTTTTAGTTGTATGGAGAGCTCATCTGAGTGTGCCCTGAGAACGAGATATGTGCAGCTCCTATCGGGATTTGTCGGCACATTCGGGCGGTGTTGCTGGTCTTGTGTTAACTTGTCGAAGTGTCTTGAAGAACCGGGATACCGAGTCTGATCGGAACGTCTCGGGAGGAGGTCTATTCCTTCATTGACCATGAGAGCTTGTCATGGGCTAAGTTGGGACTCCTCTGCAGGGATTTGAACTTTCGAAAGCCGTGCCCGCGGTTATGGGCAGATGGGAATTTGTTAATGTCCGGTTGTAGATAACTTGAACCTTAACTTAATTAAAATGAATCAACAGTGTGAGTTACGATGATGGTCTCTTCTCGGCGGAGTCCGGGAAGTGAACACGGTGTTGGAGTAATGCTTGCGCAGGTTATCCTCTAGTTTCTTGCTCGCGCTTTGCCTCCTCTTCTCGCTCTCTTTTGCGAACAGGATAGCCACCATATATGCTAGTCGCTTGCTGCAGCTCCACATATTTACCTTGCCTTTCCTATAAGCTTAAATAGTCTTGATCGCGAGGGTGTGAGATTGCTGAGTCCCTGTGGCTCACAGATTACTTCCAAACCAGATGCAGGGCCTGATGATTCCGCTCCAGGTGACGTGCTTGAGCTCAAGTGGGAGTTCGACGAGGACTCTCAACGATACTACGTGTCTTTCCCTGATGATCAGCAGTGGTGCCCAGTTGGGGGTGATCGGGACCGTGTCGCATGTTAGGTTATCTTTTATTTTGGCGCCGTAGTCGGGCCATGAGTGTTTGGATGATGTAATGTTATTTATGTACCTTGATTGACGTGGCGAGTGTAAGCCAACTATGTTATCTCCCCTTTATTATTTATATTACATGGGATGTTGTGAAGATTGCCTAACTTGCGACATTGCTTTCAATGCAGTTATGTCTCTAAGTCGTGCCTCGACACGTGGGAGCTATAGCCACATCGAGGGTGTTACAACACCCTCTCCACCCCACCCTCCCCCATCCGCCGCCGTCCGCCACCCCATCCACCGCCGTCCTCCTCCACCATGCTGGAGCTGATACCCAGACGCCGCCGTCCATTACAAGAGATCGACCTCTCTCATCCACGGCTTCGGACCGGGATCCTTGCATCCCGTCCTCTCGCTTCATCCCTGTCGTCGTCCACCTTGCCAGCGCTGCTCCTACGACCGTCTCATCCACCGCGCCCCACCGCCACCGTCTACCCTCCTAGATCTGCTTCCATGCCACCGACAGCCATCGCTACTGCAGCACCGTCAAATTCTCAGCAGATGCATACACGGCGCCGCACCAGAGGCGGTACTCTTTCGTATGTGCTCAACTTATTAATCGCAACAAGAAAATAGATCGCCACTGCTTTACTCTGATTTCTTGTCTTGGTTGTGAAGTTGCCTTTTTCCAGTTTGCACCTTCAGATCCGCCATGGCACGCTCAACACTATACTCCCAATGCTTATGGTTTTCCCCTTTTATATTCCACACTAGTTAAATCACAATAGACTAAATTTCAAAATTGGGTCAGTCGATTTTTCAGAGCTCGCCGGAGTTCTTCGGTGCGATCGAAGGGGCTCGGATGGTTGTGGGGCCTTGCCGAACAAAGAAAACTTGACGCGGGTGGGGGTTTGGGCGGGGGTGGGGGTTGGGGTGGCGGAGGAACACAGGCGGTGGGTGCCGGTGGTCCGGCCGGCGGCCCGTGCGGTGTTCTGTATGGGAAGAATCAGAGACGAGGAAGAAGAAGGTTTAGGAGACGTAGGATCTTCATCCAACCGCCTGAAATGGTTGAGAGACAGCTGGGAGTTGCATTCTTAATGCGGCCTGGTTCATCATGTGTGGGCACTGCGCAACCAACATTTTATTATCCCAAATCTGCTTGCTCTTCTTTACCATGTTCCTCTTCCATTCTTCTTTAATATGTACTCTCTCCGTTCCTAAATACAAGTCTTTGTATTGATTCCACCATGGACTACATATGGAGCAAAATGAGTGAATCTACACTCTAAAATGTATCTGGATACATCTGTATGTGATCCATAGTGGAAATCTCTACCAGGACTTATATTTTGGAACGGACGGAGTATGATAGTAGTATAGTATGTTCCTTGTACTGAAGATGAGCAGGGGCATTTGCAGTGTAGAGGTATATACGGTCGGTTGTGATGGACACTTTGAGCCTCTTTGATTCGTAGGATCTTGTAAACATAGGAATAGGATTTGTAGTGGCCTGCCCACTTGAATCCTATAAGAATAGCAAGGAAATGCGGGGAGCTGTGTCGCCTTTGAGAGTTACACTGATATTAACAGTACCGCACCTTCACTTGAAGAGAGCTGGTATCCGAAGCCTTTCTAGCCGTACCGGCAATACTAGCACATATATTCCAGCAAGTTCCACTTTGCTGATTTTACTCTGATGCTTAAGGTTTTCCCGTTATATCTACACTATGATCTATGTAGCTGCTTTGTGTCGCACTAGCAGCAGTCCACTCTTGAAGCTAAACACTGCAATAACTTACAAAATTGGCACCAAGGCATTGAGTGCCATTCTGGATGCAATGAAACTCATACGCTCCCCACCTGTTGATTCTTGTTCAGAATATGATCCTAATGACTATTCTAACCTCGAGGAGTCAAAGGCAGATGGCCTGTCCTGTTCACCCATCAAGGTGCCTGTTCTAATTTGGCAATGTTTTATTGATTGCGGGTATCTTGCATATGTTGTCTTGCATTTCTTCTACTTTGTTGCACCGCCATCTGCTTAGTTTACTCATCATATATGTTGAGATGCCATGCCCATCCATTATCAATACATATTCCATCTGTCATCATACCATGTTTTTCCACTCAAATGCTGTTCTTGTGCATCAGACATCAAAAATGAAGAGGGTGATTGCCGAACCTGAAGGAGCACCAGCAAAGTCCTTGAAAAACATGGTGGTGCCGGAGAAATCAGACAACACCCCACTTATATTGGTTGTACAACCAGTGACACAAAACGTAGGACCGACTCCAGCAGACTGTACCCATACTTCACTGGCCACACCACTAGCCCCACCACACAGGACCTGCACTCCAGCAAAAGGTATACCGATTTCATTTGCCATAGCACCAGTTGTACCACAGAAAAATCCCACTCCAGTAAAAAGTACAGCAAGTTCACTGGCCGAAGACCTATCCCAACTGCAGAGACGGCCAATTCCTTCAGATTGGAACCCCATTCCATTTATTCCCAGTTTAGAAGACAATGCTTTCAATGTTGTTAGGGACTACATGCATATATTCCCATCATGGGAAGATTATTGTGAAGACAAACACCATTCTCACATCTTCCTGCCCAACTTACGTGTAAGTGCTATTATTCATGGTTATTATTTTCCTGTTTTCTGCTGATTGAACACATCAATGATTTACATTACATTGTTGTAACTAGGCGAGGGTCAATATGGATAGTCATGATGAGCAAAGCTTGCTTGTGCTTTTCGAGGAAGCATTGCAGCAGTATCGGTGTACCTGAGGAAATCACACTTTGATGGCAAGTCTATAAACGAATTTCCGGTGAAGTCTCCTGTGCTAAATTTAGAAGACATTGAATGGAAAAACCTTGTTATGCACTGGTCTCGTTCCCAGGGTGAGGTACTGTCTATAAAATCACATGACAATTTGAACTCCTACTTTTCCGCATGTGCCTTACGGATCTTTTTTGCAGGAAATCTGCTCGAAGAAGAATTCCGGTTTGACAAGAACGATAGGATATCGCAAACATGCTGCCCGCTGATTTGCTCTTGTTAGTACCTGTTGTCCTGTATCACTGTACTTGCATACATACCTAGTTCATTATGTGACAGCAGTATGCATGATAGCTTTCTTATCAATTGTTCGCTTCAAATTATCTGATCTGTATGAATGGTTACATTAGTGTAGAATATATCCAATGCCAATGTTTTTTAGCTCTGCATTGTTCTTGTAAGTACATGATGTCCTTTATCAGTGTACTTATAATGATAGGTAGTTGTTCATGTACCATCACTCTACATCTTATTTTCCTTTGCCCTCTATTTTCTACACATCAGATCTATATTTACTCTTACCATAAGGTTGGTACTGAAGAAGTTTACATGTGCATTGCTCTTGGCTGTACCTTTTGCCTGTATCATTGCACTTACATTTATAGCTACTTGGTTATGTAGCATCACTCTTCATCTTATCTTAAATATTCTCCATTTTTTTCGTATATTATCACATCTATATTTACTCTTAACAAAATGTAGAATAAAGGCAATGCTTTTGAAGAATATTCTGTGGTAAACTTCTTGAATTGCCCCCCATCAGCATGGACAAGGCCTTTATAGAGCCTGTCTTCACCAATAATGTAAGTTTGTCCATCTCAAGACTTCAAACTTTGTTGTATATATTTGGTTAGGCATGACTGCAACATCTGTTTATTTTTGGTGTTTGCATCAAATTGCTTGTTTAAAGTTTATTATGTAGTTCATAAACAAAAGTTTGTCCTTTCTCAATTTAAGTTTTCAGTTGTACAACCAAGTTCCTTCTTCATACCATGTAAATTAAACTATACAGAGCAAGTGATCTTCTTTTGCACTGCATGTATGCTTCTGTTCTTCATCCATAATCCAGTGGTGTGGTGAACCTACCCACTACAGCACAATGTCATATTCTGCAATGTCTTAACTATGAACAATGTCATATCATTCTACTATTATTTAAACCATCTCTTTATTTGCCAATCTGAAATGGTATAAATTGATAGCACACTAACCATTGATACTTATGAGTTCTTGATCTGTAATCCAGTGGTGTCGTGAAGCTGCCAACTCCTTCATAATGTCATTTCCTGCCATGTCTTGACCTGAACAATACCATATTGTGTTAATGCAATTTTAAACTGTGTCACTTATTCGTCAGTATGAAATGTGATGAATTGTCAGCACTGATACTTTTATGTGCAAAACCTGTCATCTGTCTTCTTGTTTATCTTTCAGAGTGAGGAAGATATATGTGTTGAACAAGCATAGTATCATCATCTTGCTCAGCTGCTTGCGCTGCAGCTCCCCAGCAGGGCTAACCTTTCTTGAACTCTATTGAAGTGCTGTCGGTTTTGTATATTATTTTGTCGGTGTGTTTATTTGCACTGGTGGCGATCTTTGATGCCCCGTGTATGTAATCTGGTGTTTGCTTGTGCTTTATTATCATAGTGGCGAACTTTGATGCCTAGTGGATGTAATATGTCATAATTTCTTTATTGTATAGTCTAGGTTTTTTCTTATTCACGATGCTGCAGTTATTTTACTGTATATATATCCTGTCTTCGTAGTAAACCGGCCAAACCGTAAAATTACGGTACATAATCGGGCCGTCATGCAATCACGATGTAGGTTGGGCCTGAAACGTGACGAACAGCTCACGGGCCGGCAGCAGCCCGAAATGAACCCCAGCTCATGATTGTGCGAATCAAATCACGGGCTTTTAACAGGCCAAAATTGTCTCGGTCCTTGTTTGGCCCAATCAGATATCGGCTGTGAGCAGGCCGGATGCAAACCGGGCCGTAGTTAGGCCCAACTATATGACGGGCTTTTAACAGGCCGAAATTAATATAGGGCCGAAATGTTAAACGGGCCCTTAACAGGCCAAAACTAATATCATGCCGAATTACTAAGTGGGCCTTTAGCAAGTGGGCCCAAAAGCATAGTGTCCAGTTGACGGTCCGAATCTGATATGGGCCATAATTGAGCCCAAAGCCTCTTAAAGGGTCGGACCTGATCTGGGCCGTAATTTGGCCCAGAACGTGGTAGGCTTTTAACGGGCCGGATCTCATACGGGCCACTATTAGGCCCGGAGCGTGGCAGACCATTAATGGACCGGATCAAATATGGGCCGGCATTTGGCCCAAAACATGACAGCCAGTTAATGGGACAACCTACTAGGGTCCTCAAAATCTTGTGGGCCTACAGCTGGGCCGGCCCATTAATGTCGGCGAAATCTCGTGGGCCTTTAGCTAGGCCGACCCATTATGATCCACAAGAATCTTGTGGGCCTTTACCTGGGCCGGACCATTATGGCACACAAAAATCTTGTGGGCCTTTACCTGGGCCGGCCAATTATGGCCTGCAAAATCTTGTGGGCCTTTACCTGGGCCAGCCCATTATGGTCCACAAAATCTCGTGGGCCTTTAGCTGGGCCGGCCTATTATGGTCCGCAAAATCTTGTGGGCCTTCAGTTGGGCCGGCCCATTTAAACTTGATGGGCCGTTCCATGTGTCAACATATCATAGGCGCGTCTAGCCCATTGGATGAGTGACACCTGTGCCAACACGGACCTGACACGTGTCTCCTCCAGCCTATGATGATTTTACACGTGGAAAATCCCCATTGGTCGGGGCTGTTAACGGGTTTTCGGATCCAAAACCCGACCCGATAGCTTAACGTCGTTCCGTTATGGTGGATGCCACGTGTCGTTCACCCTTGCCAAAAGCACTTCTGTGACGCGCGATTTATCGTCATGGAAGTGGACAATTCCGTGATGATAATTTTGGTAATGTCATGGAACACTTCTACGATGACACATGTATGACTATCTTGATTCTGTCATAAATTTGTCATGGATGTACATGCATGACAAAAAACGCGACCTACTGTGATAAACACGTATCATCACGGAAGTGTATTTTTTGTAGTGAGACTTCCACCACCACCCGGCGGATCGATCCGGCCACCGACCTCCGGGAGGCGATGGAGCAGAACGCGCGGGAGGTGCGTGAGGAGCGGGAAGCCGCCCGCCTGGAGAAGGCGGAGGCAGAAAGGGCAGAGGTTGCCGCTTTGAAGAAGCTGGCGGAGGCCTATGCCGCCGCCACGGTGAAGGAGCAGGCGGAGGGAGCCGTACACCGTCAATCTGCGATGTTTGTTACCCTCCTGAACTCTGCACCGCCACCACCGGAGTTCGTGGCGGTGAGCACCCTATCATGGAGAGGGACAGCGGCGACGTCGCCATGCCGGACGTAATCGTGCCCCCGGCCACCACCTTCTGAGGAGGCACGAGACAAGTAGCCGACTGACCCGCCGGCGCCGCCAGCCAGAAACGAGTTGGTGACGGGCCCGACTCCCGGGGTCCGCACACCCTTACGCCGCCGGCTCGCGAAGCTGGCCTCGGCGCATCGCCCGCTGGAGACCGGCACCGCAAGCTCCTCGATCCCAGACACCGAGGCGACCAACGCCGCGCCCACTAGGTGGGTGCGAGGAGGCGGGACGGGCCCTCTGAACAAAGCGATCCTGGACGTTCAAGCCAAACTCCGTGCCGAGGCCGACGCTCTCAAGCTCTGCAACAAGGCGTTCCTAGAATTGCGAGAGGCCATCGGGTACGCTTCTTGGTTCTTTGTTTTTAGTTCTTGTATTGCTTCGTGGGGGCATGCCAGCGCACCCACTGGGTGTAGTCCCCGAGTTTTGGGCCGGCTGCTAAGCAATCGGCCCAGAACTTTAGTTAGCAAGCTTCGAGTACTAATATCTTTGATGCAGGACTATCATAACTTCCGTGCGACCGCCTTCAACTCCAGAGTCCAGGAGTTGGATCAACGTGTCGTCGACTTGTCGGAGAGCCGGAGTAAGTCTTCTTCTTTCTCTGCGGGGGCGCGCTGGCGCACCCGCGGGCTGTAGTCCCCGAGATTCGGGCTGACTGCTGAGCAGTCGGGCTGGATCTTCCTGGCAACTTCATCTTTCTTTGCTGATTGTTGACGTCCTTTCTTCTTCTTCTTTTGTAGAAGCCAATGCCACCCTGCAGCAGCAACTGGGAGAAGCCAACATCGCGCTGCGCGCCAAGGAGGCGGACAGCAACAAGCTGGCCGCGGAGCATGACCGGCTGGTTACGCAGCTGGCGGAGCAGGCGGAGCTTCTCAAGAAGGCCCAGAAGGAGGCGGACGACCAGGAGGCCGGTCTCCTTGCTGAGTTCGATACCGAGCGCTTGCCTGGACCGACAAGGAGGCAATGCTGACGGCCGACTTTGGCGAGATCCAGGACATGGTCGACGGTAAGCCGCCTTCTTTATTCTTTCTTCAAACCGTCGGCTTCTGATCAAGCCGACTTCTCGTTTCTGTTCTGACTCTTTGCTTTTTTGTTTTGGCAGACTTCTTGCCAGGTCACGCTGGTGCCGCCAACCAGGCTATTGAGGCCGACCGCGAAGGATGAAGGGCAGAAGGCGAGGAGATCGCTGCCAATGCCCCTCGCATTCTCCACGAGTAGCTTCTCAGCATCCAGGCTCGTCTTCGGCCGACTCATCGGATGCTGAGCCGCCTTCAGCGTGTCGGTGCCCTGGCAATCGCCGCCCTGTGGCCCGACATGCCGGCTCCGCGCACCCCCAGCCAGACTGCCGATTGGCTAGAGGTGGTGGCCGGCCGCCTTGAGGCGTGGAAGGGCTCCTCGGCCCAGGCCGGAGCACGCCGGGCCTTGGAATTCGTCAAGGCGTGGTACCTTGGGCTAGATCTAGCCCAGTTGACCATGTTTCGACTGGAAACCCAGGAGGAGCCGGTGGCGGTGGAGGATGACCTTGTCAAGCGAGCGGCGACAATCGCCGAGTACACCAACACCAGCATCTTCGTCCCGGAGCTGGCCGAGAATGGTGATGAGGCGCCACCGGAGTGGTTTGGGCTGAACCCGAAGGATGGCGAGGACTCGGCCGAGGTGATCGATTCCAACGACGAGGGAGAAGATGAAGAGGAGGAGGAAGATGAAGAGGAGGCACCAGAGGTCGGAGCGGACGGCCAGCCTCATCTCGACCGCACCTCCAGCAACGAGCCGTGCCCGAGCGAGCCGGCTGCTACTGAGGGCGACCAATAGGAGACCGACCAGCCGGCCGCCCAACCAGCCGGCACCACCGACTCCGCCATTCCGTCGACTCCCTCTGGTGCTTCCTAGGCTGCTATTTACCTTTGCTTCTTCCTGCTTATCGGTCTCAATAACTTTGTTAATTTCACACAATCCCACCCACCGGGTGTATTTCAGACTCCTATTGAATATCGGCCAAGGGCCTTTTGATGTGTAAATATCTTATCCGAGTTCTATCTTTCCTTGCTTTCTGCTCTTTTGGCTTTTTTCCTTTGCCGCCTTCCCTTGGTTGCCGTCTTGCCAGCCAAACGGCCGCTCTACAGACTGTGGCTGGGTCAAGTACTTAGCCACTTTCGGGAAGGCAAGTACTTAGCCGGCTAGAGTTTTCTGGCAAGTTAAGTAGAAGCCGGCCGGCCGGCTGCTCGGCAGCTGGTCGGTGAGGTGAGAAGCCGGCTTGGACTATGTGTATGCTTTAGGACCTTAGCCATTTTTCATGCAGACGCCCTTTTCGCCTTAGCTCCTGCTGACCGAACAGTCGCTCTGCGAGCTGCGGCCTCTGGTAGGAGAAAGCTAAGGTGCCAACACACTACTTGTCCGGCTGCAGGAAGCATTTCATAGTACAAAGCGGCAAGTCCCCGGGTCGACTGGTCGAACCCGGTGCCGGACGGTCTAATGGGATAACACAAATGACAGGCATAATACTTATCATATAGATAGAAGAGGGCAGTCCCCGAGCTCTTCTTGGGGGACCCTGAGTCTTCGTACTTAATACA
This sequence comes from Triticum aestivum, assembly GCF_018294505.1. Taxonomy (NCBI): domain Eukaryota; kingdom Viridiplantae; phylum Streptophyta; class Magnoliopsida; order Poales; family Poaceae; genus Triticum; species Triticum aestivum. The sequence goes on along the minus strand of NC_057806.1, from coordinate 43,855,307 downwards.
AAAGTTGGCATGATACATACTGCTTTTAACTGTAAAACCTTCGAAGGGGATTGGCATTCCATGGTCGCTCTGTCTCCTTGCCGGAGTCATCTCTTTTGCGTGCTCGAGGCTTCTGAGCATCAATGAGGTAGTAGGAGTCATTGCCCAACACCTTGCTGATGATGAAGGGGCCTTCCCAAGGTGCCGAGAGCTTGTGCTGGCCGGCTGTTCGCTGGATCAGCCGGAGCACAAGGTCTCCTTCTTGGAAGGATCTTGGCTTGACCTTTCGGTTGTAGTATCGGCGCAGACTCTGCTGGTAGATGGTGGACCGACTGAGTGCCAACAGCCGGCCCTCTTCCAGTAGATCGATGCCGTCTTGTCGTGCTTCTTCTGCCTCCTCTTTGGTGTACATGGTGACTCGAGGGGAGTCGAATTCTATGTCCGTTGGGATGACGGCTTCGGCACCATAGACGAGGAAGAAAGGAGTGAAGCCGGTTGACTTGTTCGGGGTTGTGCGCAGACTCCAGAGGACAGCCGACAGCTCGTCGAGCCAGCAGCCGGCCGAACGCTCCAGAGGCTCGACCAGTCGGGGCTTGATGCCAGACAAAATAAGGCCGTTTGCTCACTCCACCTGGCCGTTTGACTGCAGATGGGCTATAGACGCTAAGTCCAGTCGGATGCCCTGCGTCACGCAGAAACGGGCCAAGGCGCCTTTGGCAAAGTTCGTGCCATTGTCGGTGATGACGCTGTGTGGTATGCCATACTGGATGGTGATGTCGGATATGAAAGTCACAGCAGTCGGACCATTAAATTTCTTGATTGGTTTTGCTTCTATCCACTTGGTGAACTTGTCCACCACGACAAGCAGATGTGGCATGCCACCTCGTGCTGTTTTGAATGGTACCACCATGTCCAGGCCCCAGACAGCAAAGGGCCAGGCAATGGGGATAGTTTTGAGTGCAGAAGCCGGCTGATGGGGCTTGGAGCGGAACTTCTGGAACCCTTTGCATTTCTGGACCAACTCTTTGGCGTCTTCTAGAGCAGTCGGCCAGAAAAAACCATGGCGAAAAGCTTTGGCAACAAGTGCTCTTGAAGCCGCGTGGTGACCACACTCACCTTGATGGATATCTTTGAGGATTGCTTGGCCTTGCTCTGGCTCCACGCAGCGCTGGTAAACACCAGTGATGATGCACCTCACAAGTTCTCTGTTGACGATTGTGTACGTTGCTGCCCGGTGTTGCACCTGTCGGACCGAGATCTCATCAGTCGGCAGTTTTTTATTCACCAGGAAGTTGAGGATGGGGTGGGCCCATGAAGGTGCTGCAATTTCTTTGACTGCCAGGACTGCTACTTGCACGAGGGCAGTTGGGCTAGGAGGCGGTGGGTTGGAGTCGATCGCCATTTGCTGAATTGATGAAGTCTCCGGGCCGACTGCTGCAGTCCCCGGGCCGCCTGCTGAAGTTCCCGTGCCGCCTGCTGAAGTTCCCGTGCCGGCTGCTGGGGCTCTTAAGTCGCATCCGACTGCTTCAGGAGGAGCCGGCACAAAGATGGAATCCGACTCTGGCGATGGTTTAACAGACGGCTTGCGGAGGTGTTGCAGGGCGACACCGGCTGGTATTGCTTGCCGGATGGAGTCAATTCGTGCCAAGGCGTCATCTTGCTCATTGTCATTTCTTGGCACGTGGAGGAACTCGCACCCTTCGAAGTATCCACTGAGTTGGTGTACGAGGAAGCAGTAGCTGGCCATATTTGCATCCTGGTGTCCTAGTCGCCCGATAACTGCTGGACCACCAAGTCGGAGTCTCCATAGCACAGGATCCGGCGAATGCCGAATTCCTTAGCAAGCCGGAGCCCGTGTATGAGCGCTTCGTATTCAGCTACGTTGTTGGAGGCGGCAAAGTGAATTTGCAGCACATATCTGAGCTTGTCGCCTTTGGGAGAGGTGAGGACAATGCCGGATCCTAAACCGGTGTGCATTTTTGAACCATCAAAATGCATCCGCCAATGGGTGGAATCTGACGCTGGCAGCAGGTACTTGGTCTCGGCCTAGTCAACAAGGAAGTCGGCCAGTGCTTGTGACTTGATGGCGGTGCGAGGCTGGTAGTAGATGGTGTAGGGGGCCAAATCTATGGCCCATTTGGCCACTCGGCCCGAGGCATATCGGCTTACAATGATCTCGGCAAGCGGAGCTGTACAGACCACAGTGATTGGGTGCTCTTGGAAGTATGGCTTCAGCCTCTTGGCAGCAAAGTGCACACCATAACACATCTTCTGGTAGTGGGGATAGTTCTTCTTGGAAGCGGACAGTACTTCACTCAGGTAATACAACGGCCTTTGGACTAGTAGAGCTTTGCCTTCTCCCTTGCGTTCCACCACTATGACTGTGCTGACCACCCGGCTGGTAGCGGCGATGTAGAGGAGCATGGGCTCCTTAGTAGTCGGGGCCGCCAGAACAAGCGGAGTGGTCAACATTTTCTTGAGCTGGAGAAAAGCTTCATCTGCCTTGTCGTTCCACTCGAAAAAAAGTGGTCTTCTTCATGAGCTGATACAGGGGAAGAGCCTTCTCGCACAGCCGACTGATGAAACGGCTGATGGATGCCAAGCAGCCGGTGAATTTTTGCACGTCCAGCAGTCGGGTGGGCACCTCCATCCTCTCGATGGCCTTGATCTTCACAGGGTTGCACTCTATGCCGCGCTCTGAGACCAAGAAGCCAATAAGTTGGCCGGCTGGTACTCCAAAGACGCATTTCTCTGGGTTCAGCTTGATCTGAAATCGGCGCAAATTCTCAAAGGTCTCCTTGAGATCTTCTAATAGCGTCCCATGCTTCTGCGTCTTCATCACCACATCGTCCACATAGACATGAGCGTTTCTGCCGAGTTGCTTGAGGAGACACTTCTGCATGCATCGTTGAAACGTGGCGCTGGCGTTTCTGAAGCCAAACGTCATGGTTAGGTAACAGAAGGCTCCGAATGGCGTGATGAAGGCGATCTTCAGCCTGTCGGCCGGGTTCAGCTTAATCTGGTGATACCCGGAGTATGCATCCAAAAAACTCAACAACTCGCATCCAACTATAGAGTCAATCACTTGGTCGATTCTTGGTAGAGCGAATGTGTGGCACCCCGGCTCAGAGCGACCGGTTTACCCTGCATTGCCAGCCCAGAGACCATGTCTTCTGGCAACACACAACATCTTGGTACAGAAAAACAACCGCTTTATTTATGCTAGCGGATCAGAGTTTATATTACAACAGATGTCGAGGCCGAGCAGCACGCACGGTGCGGCTTAACAATATGTACATTATTTAGTGGACATAAAGGGGCCTCGATCATACAACTACGCGGCAGCGGAACACCATCGTAGTGGAAACTCCATAGCATAGGGACACCGATGTGGACACGATCTAGACTCGAGCAGGGCTCCTTTCCAACGCGACTTTCCTGAAATCTGGCAAGACACGCCAGGTCAGTACATTGAATGTACTTGCAAGCTCACAACATGCATAATCATAATGACAAACAATATCATGATATTTAACCAATTAATAATGCAATAATGTTCCAACATGTTGTGCTCATGCTCTTGGGATAGACGTCCCTCGGGACTGACTTACCAAGCGTGATCGTTCTCGGATCACAAACAAACCACCATCGTGGTCTTAACTAGAGTAACCCGTGATCCTTACGGCGATCACAACCAAACCACCATCGTGGTCTTGACCAGAGTAACTCGTGATCCTTACGGCGATCACAACCAAACCACCATCATGGTCTTGACCAGAGTAACTCGTGATCCCTACGGCGATCACAACCACGACCCATATTGGGTCTCGAACATCTCGATGGCCTTTCCGCCATCATCATCAGTGAAAAGTTCATACTTAGTGTGCAGGTTTATTAAACGTTGACTCATGGTGTGACCTAGTACGAGGTGTCCGTGGCCGTGGACTCGGCTATCGATAGATTATACACTCTGCAGAGGTAGCACACTGTACCCACACCACGGAACCCATGGCCTCGCACTCCCATTCGGGTGGACCAACGACATTTCGACAAAACCCTTCCATTGCCATGACACTCTCCCGGCCACTCCGACCCAATCCCCAACGGGCTAGTCCTGGGTGGCCCCGTGTCTACCAAAGACACAACGACCACCGTCGTGGCAAAAACGATCCAACTCGGGAACCCGGTACCATAATCTCAACAACGGGTACACAAGGTTATGCCTGTTTACCTGGCCAGGGTAAGCATGCCCATAACCTTCCCTAGTTGGAGGCACCGACCAAAGGCATGTCAATGGACCAAGTCAAGGCCTTCCCACAAAGGCAAATGTGGTTGCACTGGGAAAATCTCGATTCAGCGGCACCATGACCAAGTCAATGATATATTCAAGTTGAGTTATATTTAGGTTCAACTTAAAATGAAGATGACCAGTGTCATATCATGCCATGAAATGCAATACTACACATGCATCACACATTAACGAAAATGACTGATGTCAACAATATTCATACTAAGCATAAGCATCAACAACTTATATTACTTTCCTGCTCAGGGTAACTCTCACTTTAACAATATATTTTGCAGCAAGCATTATCATTTTCTCATGCAAAAAAATAACTTCGATTAATTTATCATATGCATAGCAAAGATTTTACTAGCACCACAAGCAAATCCTATTCTCTTTGCCAACCAAGTTAGGTTCAAACATTCTGTAACTTAAGTAAAATGGCTAAACAAGCACTTAACAGGATATTTTCTAGCAAATTTAACTATTTTATTTATGCAAGAAAATAACTTTAAGCAATTACTCATATGCATAACAAATCATTTTATCATTACCATAATTAGATCTTAGCTTCTTTACCAACTAAGCTAGTTTCAAGGTTCTGTAAATCAAGCATAATACTAACACACACTTAACAGAATATAAATAACATAATAGTTATTTAAATGCATGGATTAATCATTTCATTCAAGTAAGAAAATCATCAATATTGAAAAGGCACCATGAAAATGTTGTTGTGGCTTGCCTTAGTCCAGATGAGGTTCACAAGCCTTCTGGTGATCCTCAAGACAAGCCTCACCATCTGAAAATAATTTTAAACACAAGAAGAAAATATCAAGAACTCTTCTAAAAATCACCAGAAATTCTAGACAGCTCAGGAAAATCTCATTTTTGGCGAGCTGCTAGATTTCTTTGCAAAGAACATAATGTAAAAAGAATCAATTCATTTGGACTTATGGTTAAAGAGTTATAGCTATTTGAAGCTCTCTGGAATTGAATTGAATTTGAATTTAGATAAACAGACTAGGGGGGTGACGTCGAAGGCGTAAAGCCTCAGGGCGCCACCACTCGTACCGCTTCGCGTGCGTACAGAGTGGTTGACTAGCGGGCCCCACTAGTCAGGTGAGAAGGAGGGGAGAAGGAAACAGAGGGGGGTCGCGGCTTCGCCGGAACTCTCGCCGGCGACGAGTGCTCCTTGGCCAAAACGAGAGGGATGGATCGATAGAGGGGATGTAGGCACACCTGCCCGTACCCGTAGCATAGCTAGGGGTGGTCGGACAGCGTCGGAATCGACCTCGCAAGCGGAGGTAGAGGGTGGTGGTCGCCGAAGATGAGGAAGACGGCGAGCAGGGGGCAACTTCAGGGGCTCCAGGGGGACAAGATGGCTTCACCGGAGAGAGGCGGAGGCCCTGGAAGGATCGCCCCGGCCTGGGAGGGGCTGGAGCTACTGCGGTGACCAGAGGGGATTGCCGGCGAGCTCGATCTCGAGGACGGCGGCCCGCGGCCTGCCCGGCCGGGCTACGGTTTCCTACGCGCTTGTGGGGTGTGTGGGAGTGGTGGATGGTGCTCGAGGAGGCCGGGGGCGGCTCCATTTATAGGCGAGCAAAGAGGGGTTTTCGAGCTCCGCCGGTGGACACCTGTCCATGGCGCCCGGCGATGAGCGGTGTCAGTGAGAGGGGGAGAAGGCGAGCAGCTCACGCGGCGACTGTTGGCGAACGGGGATAAGCACATGAACAAGGAGAAGGCGGCGAGCACAGTGCGCACCGCACTGTTGGGTTGGCCGCACCGTGCCCGTGCTCGCTGTGGCAAGCTCCGGCGTCGGCGAGCGCCAGGGGGAGTTAATGGCATTGAGACGAGGATGGTGGCGAAGTTTGGCATGCTTAGGCAGGCGCGGAAGCGAGCACGCGATCAACAGAGGCTCGGGCGCATCGCAGAGCGCATCGGCCACATGCCAGTACGCCTGGATGAACGCGGTCACCGCGTGAACTCTGACCTCATGCCGACCTAAGCCCAAACTTCATGTCTGACACGTTGTTCGTGGTAGTTTTGAATATTACCACGCTTTGGTTTGGCTCCAGATGCAGTAGAGAAGATTTTACACGCCAGGTAAGTTTCTGGTCAGTAACTTTGAGATGTTACTAAGTTCAAATGGCTGGGAGCTGGGGGTTGTGCTTTGGAGGCTAGCCATCATCTACTAAGGTGATGATGCACAAGAAAATTCAGGCACAAGGGAGCAAGTAAAATGGTAGTTGCTGTAGAAACCACCATTTTTGTCCAGAACAAAAAATATTTTCTGTAGCAAAAATATTCCAAAATGTGATGAAATATTTTTGCTCGGGAAGGTGCCCTAGGGTTCAAAGAATATTCGGGAATTTTCTCATATTTTTGTGGGCAAGAAAAATGAGGGTTGCTTTGGAGCTCATTGAACTAGCTAGGGTTTTAGAGAAGAAAAATGAATATTTTTCATTTAAGAAAAACATTCCCAAGATTATTTTGAGATGGATCAGAAGGGGAATGATGATTAGAGAGGGGAATGATGCACTTGGGTGAAAGCCAAGGGTACCCAAGTGTCTAAGTCCAAATGAAAAGATTCAAAAACCCCAACTTTCAAAAGAAATCCAAATGAAAATCAGGCAAATAAGAGAGGGCAAAAATTAGGCTATCACAGAATGGGTCTTTGGGGCATGCTTTGTTGAGGCTGGTATAATCAATACACATGCGCCACTGCTTGTTCTTCTTTAGCACTAGGACCGGATTGGCTAACCACTCTGGAAAGAACACCTCCATGATGAAGCCGGCTTCCAGAAGCCGGGCGATCTCTTCTTCAACAACTCTTCTTTTCTCTTCTGACAGGCGGCGCAAGGGCTGCCAGACTGGCTTGGCATCAGGTCGGACGTGTAGCTTGTGCTCAGCAAAATCCGTCATAACACCCGGCATGTCCTTGGGGGACCATGCGAAGATGTCCCGATTCTCACGGGCGAAATCGACGAGCTCACCTTCCTATTTACTGTCAAGGTTTGCACCTATGACAGCATACCTCTCCGGGTGCTCCAGGTCAAAGGGTATCTTCTTTGTTTCTTTGGCCGGCTTGAATGAGCCCTCGGCTTCCGATCCTTGGGGTTGGGTGACATTTCCGGCTGCTTGCCTACCATTGCCACAACCCGGTCAAGGAGCCGCTTCTCCGCTGCGATCACGAGGGACTCGGCCAACCGGTTGCTCTCTGCAGTGCAGGCAGACGACTTCTTGTAGTCTCCTGCTATGGTCAGGATCCCCTTGGAGTTCGGCATCTTCATCTTTAGGTAAGCATAGTGGGGAACTATCATGAACTTGGCCAGGGAAGGCCGGCCAAGTAATGCATAATAAGGGCTCTCAAGGTCCACCACTTCGAACCAGACTGGCTCTCGGCGGAAATGACTTTTGTCCCTGAAGAGGACATCTATTCGAGTCTTGCCGATTGGTGAGCAGGAAAGGCGAGGAACTATACCATGAAAAACAGTCCAGCTGGGCTGAAGATGTATCTGCTTGATCCCCAACTTCTCCATGGTATCTTTGTATAGAGCGTTGATGCTACTGCCGCCATCTATCAGGAATCGGGAGAAGCGAGCAGCTCGCCTCTCTATGGCAAACGTGGCATCCAACACCAAGGCATAAGAGCCGGGGTTTGGCATCACCTCCGGGTGGTTAGCTCTGCTCCAGCTGATGGGCTTCTCCGACCAATCACTACAAGAAATATGTCAACTTGTGACCTTGACTATTGGTCACTGAAAGGTCATTGTTTTTCATTTGCGACCTTTTTGTGACCAAAAATAGAAGGTCAAAAGTTGGCGGTCGTAAACTGAAATTAACGACCTTCTCTGTGAGAAGGTCGTAGACGTTTACGACCAAAATATGCCTACTGTTTTGTTTTGGTCACTAGCAGCCTCCCCAGGCCATGTAGGCATCCAACGTGGCAATCTGATGTGGCACAAGAATCAGCCCAGTCCAATTCGATTTTCTACATGGGCCTAGCCCAACAATTCGGCCTTTTTAATGTATTTTTTCCTGTGCTTTTGTTAGCTACATGGGTCTGGCCCAACAATTCAGCCTTATTGATTTCTTTGTGTGGCCCTTTTAACAACATATTTTCTTTTTGATCATGTATTTTTCTGGGCCATTTCTTTGCTGGGCCTCTCATGTTTTTCCCTCAAAAATAATTGTCCAATATAACTTGGGCCTAGCCTAGTTCCGAAAAATTGATCCAATCCAAAAAAAGTTATTATGCCATTGACATTACAACACATCACACCACAAGCTATCTTGGGCAACGTGCAATGTTATTATATTACAACCATTCATTCCAGCAATACATATCTAAGATATCTTTACATCCCAGGAACAGTAACTACCAAAAAGAACTATTCTACAACAAAGAAAATAAAAATAAAAATTTAGATGCTAAGACATAACAGAAGTTCCTATTGTCCTCCTCCTTCCAACATTTGAAAACCTCATTCACCTGCAGTAGATCAATCATGAGTGAGAAACTATATAGCAGAAAAAATGTTTAAATGATGCAAAAATAACAATCATTACACATGGTATTCGGGTACAGATTCATTAGTCATTCCACATGGTATGGCAGGTACAGATTCATCAGCCATTAGAGTAGATAATAACATCACTGGCAACAATTAATACGGCTTGGATCAAGTCTCAAGCATAATAGAGTACAGATTAGTCTAGTTTATACTCCTCTTTTAGAGGTACAAATTATAGCTAATGGGAGCTGATGTCCAGGAGTATTTGCAAATGATACAACATCATGGAGTAGGATAACATGTTTAGCAGTACAGGTTATATAGTAAGCAAGCAAGCAATTTGGCAAGCTATGTTGCAAGATAATTGTTGAGTCGCTAACAATCACCATGTAAGAATGCTTTGTTGTACTAATACATGCACATCAAGCGAGAGTGGTGTTCTATTCTTACCACAGAGGTACAAGTGAGATGATGCGCAATTTGCCCTACTTCTCCACAAGACTCGGCCAGGAGCACAGCAAAGTAGGCTGGTAACAAAATAACAAGCCACACATAAAACTGTTATGCCCTGGACAACTACAGAGAAGAAAGCAAAAGTAACCATAATAGTAGAGGTGTGGTGATCAAGTATATAAACACTCCTAGCAGCTAATTATATAAGGGAATTGCTCATAATGAAGAGCAAAGTATTTTTATGGAGAGGAAAGGCTCCCAGCTTCACCACCCCCAGGATATGCATTCAAACAAGAATTTGTTAGTGAAGAACAAAAAGAGCGGCTCCCCTGTTTTTTGCTGGAACTGCAGTAGCCTAGCTTAGCTTCAAACAAGAATAACAAATTTGTAAGACATGTATGTCTGCCATAACCAAGCAAGCAGATTCAGTAGCTACTTAAACAAAATCCTAGTTCCGAATTCTTTCATACAGTAACGATGACTAGATGAAGGTTATTGAGTAGTAGTAATATGCATCTACATCCACATAAGTTAGGCCCGGATAATTCCCTTGAAGAAGTTGTATTGACACTCACACATAGATATCTCAAGGCAAATTCTAACTATATTTGTGGGTTTCAGCTAAAAAGGGCAACACCAACAATGAGCATCAGCGTCACTGAGATACTAATAATCATTCTTGCTGCCTTTCCTGATGATCAGCCGGAGGTTGCTTCTCACCACACAAGTACCTACCGCCATGTCACCTACCCTGTACCATGGTCACTCGGAGTTGCCGAACAGCCAAAGCACTTCGTGCTCCCGCTCGTCCCAGAAACTGCAAGGTGACTGAAAACAGTCAAATATTAAGATTCTTAATCATTCTGATATATATAACAAATATGTGATGCAAATTTGATAAAAAGGTAAGAAATGCTACATGAACACCGCTAGCGTGGGCTACTCCTACTCCTACTCCACTGTTGACCCAAAAACTGGGGGATACTTTGGAAATGTTGTACTGTTCCTGCTGATATGTTGAGTCGAGTTTCTGAAACTGAATCTTGTTTGGTTCATTCGATAAGGAATGAAGTCAAGCCATGTATGATGCCAATGCCTATCTATTCGCATGAACAAGTTAGCTTCCTGTAAAAATAAATAAGCGAATAGCTTCCTATCTAGTATAACAGGAGTAGTACAGAAGAAGTAAACCAAGTCGCCGATCGAACGACCGACGACCAAACAGGATGGAAAGCGTGCATTGATTGCGGGCACAATGTCGCTACCAGTACCACGTCCGTACTCGATTGGTACTGCTGTATGATGGCCAAGTACCCGAACGACTGACAACGAGGTCGATGGAAAAAATTGAATCACCGACGGACCAGTCCAACCCTGAAACACATCGAACAAACACCGTTCCTTCAAAAACAATATTGAAGCAGCCATCCACATGGAGGGAGCTAGAGAGTACATGGGTGTACAAATGTACACCCATTGTTTATCAAAAAAATGGAGTACATAGGTTCATCGTTAAACCATATCGTTTAATAAATACTAGAAGCAAAGGGCGCGCTTTGCTGTGCCATGAAATTATGATGTGTTTTGTTTTTATTGTGGTTTTCTTTATGATACATTGCCAATCGATACTAAATACAGTAAATAGCTTGCGCCGTCCTCCGTGGCTGCTCACCAGTATTGCATGATAACAACTATTTATGTTTGCTGAAATGTTGCTTAAAAATATAGGCATGGATAATTAATGACCTGCAATGTTTATCAAGCAATTGCATGTAATCTTCCCAGAGAAGAAAGAAAAAGTATTGCACTTAATTGTGCAACATAAAAAATTCAGAGTCAAACGACACAGCTGTATAGAAGACCACTACAGTGAGTGAAAATAGCTCAATCTTTGCTTTGTCATATTACAAATATAAATATATAGAACCCCCGCAGTTTTACTCTTGTCAGTTTTTGATAATATAGTAAGCACAGATCAAAATACTGGAGCAAAATTAGATAGCACCATCATTCACAATAAGGTAAGACGTCAAATGGGATTGGAGAATGGTTGTGGTTGTGGGTGATCAATGCAGATGACGATTCATCATATAGTAGCATAGCTGAACATAAATTATGTTTGCTCAACATGGCTTTCTTATGCTAGCTGTCAAAGGAATGGTTACAAAAACTTCTTCGCAGAATCATAATTTCCGCCTCCATATCGATTCATGGGTCTGATCATTAGCTTGCTTCCCAGGATCTGAATTCTTTTCTGTTTGCCAAATGCGGCCTCCTTTGGAGGCGACTTTTGTTTATCACGGCTTGAACTCAGTTCTGAATGTGGATTATTGGTATAGAATGCATCATGCTACGTACGGATTGCGTTCCTTTCAATCAAAATCTTGACAACCATCATGACAGTCTCAGATTAGAACATCACAAAAAGCAATTTAACTAAGCACCCTCACTACATAATGTTTCCATTTCTTGTGTGTATATATTGTTCATTCCCATGGACCTCCGTTTTTCGCACGAACATTCCCGCAGACTGATGACCCACAAGTATAGGGGATCTATCGTAGTCCTTTCGATAAGTAAGAGTGTCGAACCCAACGAGGAGCAGAAGGAAATGATAAGCGGTTTTCAGCAAGGTATTCTCTGCAAGTACTGAAATAAGTGGTAACAGATAGTTTTGTAATAAGATAAATTGTAACGAGCAACAAGTAACAAAAGTAAATAAAGTGCAGCAAGGTGGCCCAATCCTTTTTGTAGCAAAGGGCAAGCCTGGACAAACTCTTATATAAGGAAAAGCGCTCCCGAGGACACATGGGAATATCGTCAAGCTAGTTTTCATCACGTTCATATGATTCATGTTCGGTACTTTGATAATTTGATATGTGGGTGGACTGGTGCTTGGGTGCTGTTCTTACTTGAACAAGCATCCCACTTATGATTAACCTCTATTGCAAGCATCCGCAACTACAACAAAAGTATTAAGGTAAACCTAACCATAGCATGAAACATGTGGATCCAAATCAGCCCCTTACGAAGCAATGCATAAACTAGGGTTTAAGCTTCTGTCACTCTAACAACCCATCATCTACTTATTACTTCCCAATGCCTTCCTCTAGGCCCAAATAATGGTGAAGTGTTATGTAGTCGACGTTCACATAACACCACTAGAGGCTAGACAACATACATCTCATCAAAATATCGAACGAATACGAAATTCACATGACTACTAATAGCAAGACTTCTCCCGTGTCCTCAGGAACAAACGTAACTACTCACAAAGCATATTCATGTTCATAATCAGAGGGGTATTAATATGAATAAAGGATCTGAACATATGATCTTCCACCAAATAAACCAACTAGCATCAACTACAAGGAGTACAACACTACTAGCAACCTACTAGCACCAATTCTGGACTTGGAGACAAGAATTGGATACAAGAGATGAGCTAGGGTTTTGAGATAAGATGGTCCTGGTGAAGATGTTGATGGAGATTGCCCTCTCCCTATGAGAGGAGCGTTGGTGATGACGATGGCGATGATTTCCCCCTCCCGGAGGGAAGTGTCCCCGATAGAACAGCTCTGCCGGAGCCCTAGATTGGTTCCGTCAAGGTTCCGCCTCGTGGCGGCGGAGTCTTGTCCCGAAAGGTTGCTTATGATTTTTTCCTCATGGAAAGACCTCATATAGAAGAAGATGGGCATCGGAGAGCCAACAGGGGGCCCACGAGGTAGGGGGCGCGCCCAGGGGGGTAGGGCGCGCCCCCACCCTCATGGACAGGTGGGCCCCCCTCTAGTGAAATTCTTCCGCTGGATAGTTTTTACATTTTCCAAAAATGACTTTCGTGGAGTTTCAGGACTTTTGGAGTTGTGCAGAATAGGTCTCTAATATTTTCTTTTTTCCAGCCCAGAATTCTAGCTGTCGGCATTCTCCCTCCTTATGTAAACCTTGTAAAATAAGAGAGAATAGCCATAAGTATTGTGACATAATGCATAATAACAGCCCATAATGCAATAAATATCGATATAAAAGCATGATGCAAAATGGACATATCACAGACCTTATTCAAACTTGTAAATATTTTTAATTATAAAATCGATAGATTAAAAATGTAAATAAAAAAAGACACAAACTTATAGTGTCTGCCTCGAATTTAGACAGCTCGTCACATCATGGGAAAAGCTTGTACTCCATACGATCCGATTTAATTGACGCAGCCTCTATACAATCTCTATACAATATTGTATAGAGGTTGCGTCAATTAATTCAGATAGGAGGGACTAGCTTCTCCATTTCAGCAGATAATGCAGTTCTGAAGAAATTATCACCTGAACGAACAAACTGATAGGCTTCTATCATACCATAGCCATCTAAAAGGTTGTTCTTTGTTTCAAATCATTAATACCACATCGCTAAGAGAGAGCCTACATTATAAAAGTTGTGCTATTAGGCTCTGCAGCATTATAGCAGGTTCATGGAATTAATTGGAGCTTATTATGTGAAAACCCTATTACATCATGTAGATAGAAAGAAAATAGAAACACTTGTGAACTCACCGAGTTAGTTTACTCATAATGATACACTGCATACCGAAGGAAGTACATCCAAGAGGATGTTTCTTTGTCAGTCTTCAGCAGGCTCCACCATTACCTGACTTTTGAGCGATCACTATTAAGGAAAAGCCTAGCAGTAGCGCGGTTTTTTTGGCCTAGCAGTAGCGCGGGTAACCGCGCTACTAATACGACGCTACATCTAAAGGTTAGCAGTACCGTTTGTCCATCCGCGTTACTGCTATATCTACTTAGTAGTAGCGCTTCCCGCGAAAGGCGCTACTGGTAATTACTAGTAGCGCGTCTCACTACCTGCGCTACTAGTATTATTATGTATTCTATTTCTTTCCTATTTTATGTCGTATTCATGCACCTTTATACAAGTTTTCATATAGAAGTAATTTAGATATTGTTTTTACATTATAATGAGTTATTAAATCACTAGGTAAAAGAACCGTGAATTAGTTTCAAGTGGATGGACCCTAAGTGACCAAGTCATGGATTATCACGATAATACATGACTTGATCACTTAGAATCCATCCACTTGAAACTAGTGCACAGTTCTTTCACCCAATGATATAATAACTCATCATCATCATCATCATCATCATCATCATCATCATCATATTAATATAAAAACTCTTGCATCATATCATCACCAACAACACTAGCTCACAATCATCATAGTCATTACCACCAACACTATTTAATCATCATAGTCATAGTGTAGCTATCTAATCACCACCAACACTAGCTAACAATAATCATCATAGTTATTACCACCAACACTAGTTATTTAATCATCATAGTCATAGTGTAGCACATCATTATCTTCAAACTCATTCTAGCTAGCTAATCACTCTTGCTGCTCTCTCTCTCAGGTAAAATAGCATAGAACATGTGTAGCACTCCCGCTTCATCATATTGGAGCATGCAGATGAACCTGTCTCCTAATTGTGGGATGCGCTTCTGATTGCTGCCCCCCTAGTACTTCTCTGCGATCCTTCACAATTTTGCTCCAGTCTTTGACTATTAAGACTTGCTCGCTTTTAGAAATCTTGAATGCACTCATGTGCAATGTAGGATGTCTTGGTCGTAAGCTAACCATTTCCATGCGACCTTTAGGCTCGATCCAATGAGGCACAACCATCATCGGGAGTCCCTGTTGAAGAACATCGTAGTAACATACTTAGCAATGAAGTTTAGCTTAAAAAATAATGTATGCAAAAGATGCACTGAAGACAAATAGTAAAAATCTTACCATCTTTCCTAAATAGATGTGACCATAGTTCAATACGCATGCTAGTGGTCGCACGTTTTGAGTACTAAGATTTTGAAGTCCAGGAAAATAATTTGTCTTGACAGTATGAAGATCCTCAAGCCATGAAACATAATGACTTATCTTCTCGCAGTTTAGTTCAGCCCCGGGACAGTAGTAGGTCATGTCTACCAAGCGCCGGACATATTTGCTTGCATGGAAATAAGCTGTCAATAGAAATTAGTTGTCAACTATTTTTAAATAAACAATATGCAAGACATAAATATGGTTGAGAAACTCACATAATGGTAGAACTGGAGGCGTCTTCACATCGACCCAGATATCCATATTACCTTCAATATCATCTTCTGGACGAATATCAAAGGTGATAAGCATATCAGGCTCAAATGCATAACTCTCTAATTTTTGCATTCAAAATAGGTGTAGGTGTCTACATTGTATAATTTTGCGGTAAAAGAATAACCATGCTCGGTCCTCAAGTGAACTCTCTTTACTTCTATAGTTTTCATAGGACTGAAACCAATCTTATCCAAGACAAAAAATCTTGCATGGTAGGGGATACGCTAGTAGAATAGTAAAGAAGAAGTCATGCTTAAATACGAAAAAGACTTGTCGTTGTGACTTACTTTATCCACTTCAAAGGTCTCATCCAGCTTGATGCTGAAGCGCCTACCATCAACTAGGAAATTTCTGTCGCACAGGCCGCACTCGTCTTCGCAGTATTCGCACATAACAAAATCCTTTTCGTCGTCAGACATTTCCTATGTTCATAGTTGAAACATTAATTGAAAATCAATCGAAGGCAACTTCCAGGAAACTCAACACATAGATCACTATTACTCAATATGCAATGGGTTAACTTTAGGTCTGTCGAATCTTCCTAAACTCTCATCTCATGTATATGGTGGGCACTCCCTCTCTGATATTGCGACCGTCGGTGATGGTCGCTACTCCTCCTTTCCCTAGTGTGTTACAAATATCTAGCACAAGGAAAAGAAGGAGAAGCAACCCCCATGACAAAAGTTGGCATTCTTCTTCTCTCATATATGGTGGACACTCCCTCACCGTTTTGACCGTCGATGATGGTCGCTACTCCTTCTTCCCCTAGTGCGTAACAAATGTCTAGCACAAAGAGAAGAAGGAGAAGCGACCCCAACGACAATAGTCGGCATTCTTCCTCTCTCAAATATATATATGGTGGACACTCTCCCTCACTGAAAGACACACAAGGAGCGGAAACAGACCTAAAGTCAACCCGTTCCATATATCAAGCAATGACATAGAAAAAATGCCCTATGTTTTGCCGAAATATCATTGGATTCCCGTTCTGGCAAATCACAAGCACTCGATATGCCCTACATTGTAGCACAAGTCATTGCTAAAATTCATGAAATTTTTTGGCATGACCTTTACTAAAGACAGGACATATCGAGCGCCTGAAATTTGCCGGGACAGAAACGAATCAACATTCCGGCAAAACATAGGCCACTCGGAATGCATCATCATCAACATCAATGACATGGCGACTAGCACTAGCATTTTCATCATCGACATTTACAACACATTATCATCTATATCAACAACATGGGGATTTGGCTATTCTCACCTAGAGTTCTTAAGGGGTCGGTGATGGGGACGACTGCGGGGATGAGGTAGGGGCAAATACTTAATTTCTGTATAAACAAACTAGTTCTATTAAGCACTTACTAAATAAACTAGTTCTATTAACTACTTACTAAATAAACTAGTTCTATTAAGCACTTACTATAAATAAACTAGTTCTATTAAGCACTTACTATAAATAAACTAGTTCTATTAACCACTTACTATAAATAAACTAGTTATATTAAGCACTTACTATAAACAGAACTAGTTATATGAAGCACTTACTATAAATATAATTTCTAATCAAAAGACCTAAAATTTCCTATTCTATTCAAAACACCTAAAATAATCTAAAAAAATATTCTATTAAAAACCTACATTCTACAATGTCTACATTCTAAATATACATTTAAATTACCTACATTCTACAAGAACAGAGACAAGGGAGGGAGGGAGGACGGGTAGGAAGGAGGGAGGGAGGACGGGTAGGAAGGAGGGAGGGAGGAGGGGGAGGAAGGAGATAGGAGGCGGGAAGGAGGGGGGAGGGAGGAGGAGCTACCTCGGTGGCAGTGACGGTGAGGGGGGGGGGGACAACAGAGGGATGGAGGACGGAGCTAGGGAGGGAGGGGGCGATGGTGGCGGGATGGAGAAGGAAGGGGATGTAGGAGGGAGGGGGTGACGACGGCAGCAGCTGGCGGCAATGCGGCGGCGGCGGACGACGGGGTGAAGGAGGGGATGGAGGAGGGAGTGGAGAGGGGATGGAGGAGGGAGTGGAGAGGGGAGAGTGTGAGGGGCGGGCGGCCGGGCGGAGAAGAACCGCGCTGCCTTATCAGTAGCGCTCTTTAGGGAAAAGCGCTACTGCTAAATGCCATAGTAGTAGCGCCCTCCATGAAAAGGTGCTACTACTATACCTGTAGCAGTAGCGCCTTCTACGAAAACGCGCTACTGCTAAGGCTAAGCATGTAAAATTAAACATCAAAAATACATTGCTCATCGATGATCTTTTTTTGTAGAATCGGAATTGTCAATAGAAATCTTCACCGGACTAGTGAAGATTCCTATTGTGACCACAGATCCTACACATAGAGTTCAATGAAGATCAAATGCTTGTGATGGTTTGAGAAGTAACGTATTTAAGGTGGTAAACACCCTGTTCACATAGCAGTATGGGACTAAGCTTAGGTGCAAGAGGGGATGGTACGTTAGCAGTAGCGAGTGTTGGAGAAACGCGCTACTACTAAGTACGTTAGCAGTAGCGCGTCTATGGAAAGGGCGCTACTACAATACATAGTCTGGGGGCAACACCCTGGCAATTGTAGTAGTAGCGCTCTTTTCTCCTAGCGCGCTACTGCTACTTGGGTATTAGCAGCGTGGTCTTTTGCAGCGCGCGACTGCTAAGTAGCAGTAGCGTTTGTTTTTAAACCGCGCTGCTGGTAATATTCTGTGTATAACGTTTTCCCTAGTAGTGGATAGTTGTCAAGAATGGAACAATGTGAAATGCCTGAAGTTCGGTATGTCTTTTGCAATCATTGCACCAAAACCCAATTCATGTAGTTTAAATGTCAATCCATTCGCATTTGGAGAGGGTTGTCTCCTCTTGTTTTATTGGAATTTCTATGTTGTATATTTGCAATAATGGCATCCAATGGCTTTAGTTTAACCATGATATATGGCCCATAAAACAAGAGTCAGGTGGTTTCCTTTTTCTGAGACTTACCGGCCTATTTCTCCTTTCTCTTGGCAGATATAAACTACCCATCAATGAACTCTTGTGTACACAATGTAATAATAATGCAAGCAAGAACAGATGAAAACATCTTGACTAATTATGGCATCACATACCAAATTGTGGTAACAAATGAATAGAAGTTCTCACCGTCACTTACACGTCGGCCATAGCACTCTGGTTTAATAACTTTGTTTAGCCACTTTGTGCAAAGATTAGTGCAACTTTCACATCATCTATGGGATAGGGCATCGCCCACAGCAGAGATATGGAAGCATGTCACAGGATAATCCAAGTGATTATTGGCTTTCATGCCATCAATTATCCTATCACGCGACACAATTGCGAAATGCCAGCTTTAGATTATCAAAGTAACCACTATGTTTTTACATCACAACAATAGCCACAATTTTCATAAATGGCAAGCTACAAAAAGTACACACACAAATGCCATAGTCGGCTGCAAGCTAAAAAACACACACAGTAGCAGACACATCAGGCACCAACAACCAACCCGGGCTGGCAAGCACGCACACACAACAGCCATGGGCTGCCGACAAGCACGCAGACACCACAGCAGCCATAGCCGGTCGGCAAGCACGCATGAGGTCGGGGCACTAGAGAATCCCCGAGCCCGATCACCACCTCCCCACCCCATGCGCACCTCTCTCAGGTCTGTCGCCCCAAGCTCTGGCGGTTGCGCCTCCTACTCATTGGCCACCATCGGCCCACCCCGTGCCCGGGTCTGCGGTCGCGCCTCCCGTTCGCTGGAGCGGCAGCTCACCTTTGAATCCCATCCATAGTAAACCCCCCTCTTGATCTAAGAAAAAATGGAAACAGACGAACCTGCGAGAGATGGAGCGGCTGCGTGCTGTCCGGAAAGAGCTTTCCAGGTGGAAGTTGGCGTTGATGCCAAGCTCGGGGGATGGACTAGGAGCCTTTGAGTTTGCACACAGAAGAGGCGGCCAGGCAGAAGAATCGGGGCGCCTAGAAAATGATGGACCAGCTCGTGGAAGGTCTGGAGGAATCCTTCTTGGGATACTGACGTCAGTCATGGATTTGTTGGCCTTCTCGATCGGTGAATTTCATATAAAATCTCACCTAAGAAACAGGGCTGATAATTTCACATGGACTCTCGTTGCTGTCTATGGGGCTGCCCAAGATGAACATAAAGCGGCTTTTCTTCGGGAATTGGTGAACCTGGCTAAAGATAACCCATATCCAATGTTGATTGGAGGGGACTTTAATATCCTTAGGTACCGGGAAGAGAAAAATAATGACCGCTTCGACACCCATTAGCCTTTTCTATTCAACGCTGTGATAGACAGTTTGGATCTTCGAGAGGCCATTATGTCGGGGCGGCAGTTCACATGGGCTAATAATCGATCTGTGCCGACATACGAGAAGCTTGATAGGGTACTCATGGACACCGAATGGGAACTAAAATTTCCTCTTGTAACCGTGCGAGCCCTTGAGCGTATCGAGGCATTATCGGATCATGCACCCATCATTCTGGATTCTAACTCTACAAATCCACCCACCCGTCGCCCCTTCAAATTTGAATTGGGATGGCTGCATAGGGAAGGATTTGTGGACATAGTTAAGAATGTTTGGGAGCGGCCTGCCATTGGTCGTACACCGATTCAGAGATGGAACTTTAAAATAAGGGCCATGAGGTAACACCTCACCGGATGGGCGAAACACACCAACGGAATATATAAAAAAGAAAAACAACGGCTCTCCACCATTATTGATGACCTCGACAAGATTGCAGAGACGCGCACCTTATCTCAACAAGAGATTGAATTGAAAAATCAATCTAATGAGAAGGTGGCTAGGCTTTTGCGAGAAGAGGAAATCAAATACTACCAGAGATCTAAAGCTGACTTCATTTTGATGGGTGATAGTAATACAAGATACTTCCAATTGATTACTAATGGGCGACACAGGAAGAAATGTATTTACAGTCTCCAACAAGATGAGGGGCGGATTGATGGTCAGGAAGAGCTCAAAAGGTACATCACGAAATACTACAAATCTCTGTTCAGGGCGACGGTTGAAGGAAACATCACCCTTGATGAGACTCGAACAAATGATATTCCACAGGTCACGGCAGAAGAAAATGATATCCTTACGGCAGCATTCTCAGAAGAGGAGGTGAGAGCGGCGGTGTTCCAGATGGAACACGACAAAGCTCCAGGACCTGATGGCTTCCCCGCAGAATTCTATCAGAATTTCTGGGATATCATCAAGACTGACCTTCTGGAATTGTTCAATTGTCTTCATGCCGACAGACTTGATCTATTCAAACTTAACTTTGGTGAGATTGTCTTGTTGCCGAAGGTTAAGGAGGCCGAACGGATCCAACAGTTCAGACCAATATGCCTCCTTAATGTCAGCTTTAAGATTTTCACCAAAGTGGCTACGAATAGGTTAAACTCTGTGACTGAACATGTGGTCCGACCGTCTCAAACGGCGTTCATGCAAGGAAGGAATATACTCGATGGGGTTGTTATCCTGCATGAGACCGTTCATGAAATGCACCGGAAAAACATGAGTGGAGTAGTATTCAAAATTGACTTTGAAAAAGCATATGACAAGGTCAAATGGTCTTTCCTCCAACAAGCTCTAAGGATGAAAGGTTTCTCCGATAAATGGCGCCAGTGGATCCATAACTTTGTAACTGGAGGTAGTGTGGCCATCAAAGTCAATGACGATGTAGGCCATTACTTTCAGACAAAAAAAGGACTGCGGCAGGGTGACTCCATGTCCCCAATGTTATTTAACATTGTTGCTGACATGTTAGCTATTCTGATTGAGCGTGCTAAGCAGGATGGCCAGATTGCAGGAGTAGTGCCACACCTTGTGGATGGTGGCCTCTCTATTCTGCAATATGCAGATGACACAATTCTTTTTATGGAACATGACCTAGACAAGGCTCGAAACACGAAACTATTGCTTTCAGCGTTTGAGCAAATGTCGGGTCTTAAAATTAACTTCCATAAAAGCGAATTGTTCTGCTTTGGAGCAGCCATTGAGTTGGCGGGTGATTATGCTAACCTGTTTGGTTGCACGCATGGCCAATTTCCGGTGAAGTATTTGGGAATACCGATTCACTATCGGCGTCTCACTATTGCGGAGTGGAAGCATGTAGAGGAGCGCCTAGAGAAACGGTTGAGCAGTTGGAAAGGAAAGATGCTCTCAGTTGGGGGACGGTTGGTTTTGATTAACTCTGTCCTCACAAATATGGTTCTCTATATGCTTTCTTTCTTCCAACTACCAAAAGGGGTCTTGCAAAGATTGGACTATTTTAGATCCAGATTCTTTTGGCAAGGAGATGGGGAAAAGAAAAAATACAGACTGGCCAAATGGAGTGTGGTTTGTAGACCAAAAGACCAAGGTGGCCTTGGAATTCATGACCTACAGGTCAAGAATGAGGCCCTACTTAGTAAATGGTTGTTCAAACTACTTACTGAGGATGGTGTTTGGCAAACCATGCTACGCAACAAGTATTTAGGCCAAAATACGGTGTCTCAGGCAAATTGGAAACCTGGAGACTCTCACTTTTGGGCTGGCCTAATGGCGGCAAAGAAACATCTTTTTCGCTTTGGGTCTTTCACGACAAAGAACTGGTCAGAGATTCGTTTCTGGGAAGACATCTGGCTAGGCAATGCCAGTCTTCGAGAACAATATCCAGCCTTGTACATCATTGCTTGCGAGAAGAATAATACTATTGCGCAGGTGCTCAGTTCATCCCCGCCGAATATTTCGTTCAGGCGGGATTTGATTGGGCCTCGCCTTACGTCATGGCATAATCTATTGTCCAAGCTGGATTCGATTAACCTGACACAAGGCCGAGATGTGTTTTGCTGGAACCTTACTACATCGGGGTCTTTCATAGTAGACTCCATGTACCGTGCACTCACACATTCTGAGGTACCGGTGAATAATAATAAGAAACTATGGAAGTCGAAGATTCCACTAAAGGTCAAAATCTTCATGTGGTATCTTCGTAGGGGGGTTGTGCTAACCAAAGACAATCTCGCACGAGCAACTGGCAAGGGAGTAAGAAGTGTTGTTTTTGTACTCATGACGAGACAATCAAACACCTCTTTTTTCAATGCAAGTTTGCACGTTCTACGTGGTCAGTCATCCAAATAGCGTCAAATTTGTATCCGCCCATAAGTGTTGCCAATATTTTTGGTCATTGGTTGGACGGTATTCCAAATAGGTTCAAAACGCTAATAAGGGTGGGAGCGTATGCCTTAATGTGGTCGCTATGGCTATGTAGAAATGATTTGGTTTTTAATGACAAAAATGCTTCTCCTCTACAGGTTATTTTCTGGTGTACGCACTCGCTTCGTACGTGGTCTATACTACAGCGAGCGGAGTACCAACCGCTGTTCAAGGCGGTGTGTACGCGATTGGAGCATGTGGCTACAGAGGTTTTTTCCCAGCATGGGTGGCAGCATAACCTCCGGATTGACCCACCACCACTTTCAACATAGGCATATACAGTGTCGGTCTATAGGACTCTACTGTTGCCGTTTTGTCGATTTTGATTCTTTTCTTTCGGTCAAACTTTTTAAAATTGATTGTGTGCATCTTAGTTATGCAGAGGCCGGGTGTCACTCATAATGCTTTGTATCCGCTTGATGCTACATTTTTGAGTTAATAAAATGCCCTTTATCGAAAAAAGAAAATGAGGGAGTGGATATTGGGCAGCATCCGGCACAAGGCATGGCGGATAGCTGGAGCGCGTCGGCATGAGCGGGCGGTCCTAAGCCGAGAAGCCAGGACGCGCCCTAGCCTGTGGGTTGTAGTGGGGGCGATAGCATGGACTCTGTGGACAGCTCGCAATAAACTTGTGATTGAGCATGTGATTCCAACTCGTGCGACTGATTCTATTTACAAACTGTGTGGCTTCTTACAGCTATGGAGACCGCTCAGCAAGCGGTGTGATCGGGACTTCATCGACAGGATCATCTCGGCCTTACGCACCACCGCAGGAGCATTGGCGCCACCGCTCCCACCCCCACCTCCTGAGCCGGACTAGTTAGAATATGATCCGTATTTTGGGGTTGTTTGGCTGTGCCCCCAGCGCTCCGTCCTATGTTGTACTTCTATTATGCCCTTGTGGTAACCTTTTTACGTTTCCTTGGCTGGACCATTGGTTGGCCGCGTTTGTCGGATATTGTTGTGGTTGTTGCTTTATAATCTAAAGTGGGGGGAAACCCTATTTCATGATGAGCGGGCGGTGCGGGCAGGTCGATAGCGGGTTGGACGGGTACCGGAGATGTGTTGACTAGGCATAGCCTAGTTAAAATCAGGCGACTCAATTCAAATCAAAATTCTCAATTAAACCAGGGAGCTTGTACACTAGGGAGCTTAGTGATATATGAGATATAATTAAATGGTTAAATTTGTAAATGTGTGCTTCAAAAAACGAGTATATCTCAAGCACTCCTACACATATGATTAAATTTTTAATCTAGAATTTTCTATAGATATGTTTTCTGAATAATATAGTACAACCACATTATTAAAATATTTGTTAGACTATATGTTAGATATCTAACATATAGTCGTATAAATAACATAATTTACAGAAGTATAAAAAATAATTACAAAGTAGGAATTGAATTCAGCGCAAGACATAAGTATTTTTCAATTTTATATATTAAAAATATATAATAATAAACAATACAACTAAAGTTTAAGTTTGATCTTGTTAAGTATGTCAAATAAGTAAGGAAAAGTTATACTACTTAAAAAGTCGTATATTAAGTATAAAATTTTGTATAAAATATGTAAAGATCAATAGGATTCGGAGCAATAATTGAAACCGAAATTGATGCCTTGAAAATTTTATAGAGATCTGTACACTAAAATTTGAAAATGTTGAAGAACATATTAGATCTAGGCACGAAGTGACTTGTACAAGAAAAGCTTTTAATTTGATTTATTGCCAGCGGCCGCAAAATAAAAATCGTATGGTCATAGATCATCGACCTTAGGAGCAGATAGGGTGCGGATTACCTTGGGAGCTGGAGCTGGCGACGGCTGGGGCGCGGCCTTCAGGTTGAGGATGCCTCGTATCCCTTCTGTCCCCTTGTTGAGAGCGTGAAGAATCCCTTTCTTCACGCGTTTCGCGCCAAATCCTTGGCGGCCTCTGTCGCGACCTCATTGGCGAGCGGCAACAAGACCGCCTCACTAACGGCCTTGCTGCCGGTGACGATTATATTCAGGAACTCCTTGTCAATCCCAGACATGTTTCTGCCACACATAGGGGGAAAATGAACAAAGATCAGCTACACATAGCAAAAACGACTAGTATAGTATACACCCCTCCAGCCACCGCCTGTCCCCAAATCGACTGATCAGCCAAAAAGAAATCGAAAAACGCTTCCATCAAAATAATTCGAACTAGCCATTGGAAATAAACAAAACAACCGAGTTTAGATGGCCGGTTGAACACAACCGAGTTCCGAATAGTATCTCAGAGCATATAAGCAGGAATGGAAAACACAAACGAGGTTTGCATCTGGTAGTGTTTGCGTAGCCAAAACCTTTGACGTAATTTCCGGCAAAATCGACAGCAAATCAAGTTCTGGTACAAATAGAACGAGATAATACTACAAAAACATTTACTAGTAGATCCGAAGCTCATTTCCTCTCAGAAATCACAAATCAGTACTAGTATACCAAAACCTCTATTTCTAACGAAGACTTTGATCCGACGCTTTACCACTTGGTCGAATTGCACTTGAGGACCTATATATCAACTACAGACATGTGTATTTGTTTGAGACCCTGCAGGGGGTATATTTATGTGTGACTCTAGGCTTCCATACGTAAATTTTAGAAGTGCAGTCAAGTTTATTCTTGATATTTTGTGTCTTACACTGAGCACATAAGAGCTTAGTTTTAGCAAGTTATATTCAATAATGAAAATTTGAAAATAATGTGACACGGATATTCTTTTGTTCAGTGATGCGATGAAAAATGCCATTTTCTTTATGCATATTACAAATTTAAATTGTACCTTTTGAAGTAGAAAAATTGGAAGCTTACGTTCCATCATATTAAACAATATTTGAGGGCTTTCAAGAAGAAAAATACAATATCTGAAGGCACGAACTGAGATTTGAGTTCATGCTGAAATTTGAGTTCAGACACGTAATGATTCCGTTACATTTACCTTGAAAACAATATTTGAGGGCTTTCAAGAATAAAAATACAATATCTGAAGGCACGAACTGAGAATATATAGGACTGCAACATGTGGCCCTGTGCATCATACAAATACGGAATCAAAACAGATTGCTTAGGCAACGAAAGTAAGTTGATATAGCATCATAAAATTCCAAACCAAAGCAAGCCTTCCCGTCACTTGTCGCTTTTCATCATTACCAATGATGGATCTCTCCCAAAACAGTGTGAACTGCAGGGGTGCATGAGTCCTAAGGTTGCAACAACACCAAAGCCAGACAACAATGATTGCATAATACCACTACTAAACATCTGATAATATTCAGAATTTCGACGGAACACCGAGAGGAGCTTGAGATTAATAATTCTAGCAATAGCAAATAACATGGAGAAACAATATTGTTTTACCTCAAAAATCAATCAGTGTACATGTGTACGCATCTGCCAATGGAATCAATCAATGTGCTTTTTTGATAAGGGGCGCTTTATTACTTAAAAGGTTTAAGCATTACACCCGGCCTCTGCATAACTAGGATGCACACAGCCAAACGAAATCCACACTGACAAACATTATAGAAAAGTGTGAAATACAAGTAAAGTCTGTATGACGCCTAAACTGGAGGGGGGGGGGGGCAATCCTGAGATCATGCTGCCATCCATGTTGGGTAAAAGTATCCCTCGTCGTAGCCTCCAATCATGTACACACCTCCGAAAATAGGTCTTTATTCTCCACACGTTGTAGAGATGACCATACATATGTAGATAACCTGCATAAGAGAAGTACTTTTACTATTAAAAACCTTATCATTTCTACATAGCCAAAGTGATCATACAACGGCAAGCGCTCTCACCCTGAGAAGAATCCTAAACTTGTGACCTATCCCATGTAACCAGTTGCCAAAAATATTGGCAACACTAAAAGAGGATACAAGGCAGAAGCTATTTGGATGACTGACCATATAGAACGAGCCAATTTACATTGGAAGAACAAGTGTTTTATTGTCTCATCATGCTGTCAGAAAACACATTGCGTACTTCCATGCCAATTTCTCTTAATAAGGTTATGTTTAGTAAGAATGACTCTGCGACGAAGATACCACGCAAAGATTTTATTCTTAAGTGTTATCTTCATCTTTCCAGATCTCCTTATTATTATCAACTGGCACATCGGATTGGAGCAAGGCTCTATATATAGACTCTACTGAGAATTTTCCACTCCCATGTGGTTACTAACAAAATACATCGGTCCTTGTGATAATTGCACCGTGGACAACCGCTGCACTAGGGAGTTCCACGATTGTATTCGGGTTCCAAGTAAATCTCTTTTGAGCGTCACATTTGGCAGAAATGATTCCAAAACCGTGGCAATAGTATCACACTTGTGACGTACAATATTGTACAGAGCTGGATATTGTTCCTGGAGTGTAGCATCGCCTAACAACTTATCTCCCAGAATCTAATCTCCGAGCCATCCTTAATCGAGAAGGATCCATAGCGGAAGAAATGTTTCTTCGTAGTCATTAGACCCGCCCAAAAGTGAGAGTCCACAGGCTTCTAGTATACCTGAGATACCGCCTTTGAGCCTCCATACTTCCGCTTTGGGAGGGTTTGCCAAACCCAGTCTTCCGTCGGTAACTTAAACAACCATTTTCCGAGTAGGGCAATATTCTTAACCTCAAGGTCATGAATGCCCAACCTGCTTTGGTCTTTGGAAAGGCAAACCACACTCCATTTAGCCGGTCGATATTTGTTTTTTCGCTATCCCCTTGCCAAAAGAATCTTGATCGGAAGTAATCCAATTTATGTAATACTCCTTTCGGTAGTTGGAAAAAGGAAACCATATATAGTACCATATTCCTTAGTACTGAGTTTATGAGGACCAATCTTCCGCCCAGAGATAGCAGTTTACCTTTCCAACCGCTTAACCTTTTTTGTAGTCTCTCATCGACATGTTTCCATTCAGCATTTGTGAGTCTCCGATAGTGTATCGGTATCCCCAAATATGTGATTGGAAACTGGCCCAACCCACACCCGAACAGGTCAGCGTACAGGTGGGCCTCGTCTTGAGCCTCGCCAAAACAAAACAACTCACTTTTACAAAAGTTTATCTTAAGAGCTGAGAGTTGCTCAAAAGCTGATAAAATTAATTTCAGATTTCTCGCCTTCTCTAGGTCATGATCCATGAAGAGAATCATATCGTCGGCATATTGAATGATAGAGAGACCACCATCTACAAGAAGATTCACTACTCCATCAATTTGGCCATCAATCTTGGCACGTTCAATCATGACAGCTAACATATCCGCCACTATATTGAATAGCATGGGCGATATTGCGTCACCTTGTCTTAATCCTTTCTTCGTTTGGAAGTAGCTTAGTATATCCATCTATATATCTATCTATACCTATACTAATTTGAGACTCCCTAGAAACTACCACGTTAATTAGAAATTATGACCCGTTAATCTTGTGGGACCGAATTATTACGATGGAGACCGACTCATATAACCATGGAAAAAAATAACTCCAGGTTAGAAATTACGAGCCATTAATCTCGTGGGACCGAATTATTACAGTGGAGATCGACTCATATAATCTTTAAAAAGAATCAACTGTCGGGTAACGCGACAGAAAACAAAAAAATTCCGACCTACGCACCAGCCCAGGGACACTATGAAGACTGCATACAAGGTTTGATCTTTTCGTTACCGACTCGTAGCGCAGCGAAAGTAGAGTCGATGACGACTGGCGGTGCAGATCCCCGCAGCTAGGATTTCCAACCTCCCAACCGCGAGGATGTATACCCCCGTCTGCCCCTCGGACAGTCGCTCGGACGATGTCGCAGACAGCCCTTTGGGAGGACCTTTGAAACTCGGACGGTCACTCGGACAGCCCTTCGGGAGGACCTTCGAAACTCGGACGGTCACATGGATAGCCCTTCAGGAGGCACTCTCGAACTAAGACCGAAACTATGATCTCTCTACAGAGTTGCACATATATAGTGTCATCTATCATGCATGGCTTTGCCGTTCAGAACTAGTTCCCACCAGAATCCAGACAGCCTTTCGGCTCTACGAAACTATTTCGCTGGGAGGGAGAGAGCAGACAGATCATTGCATGGCACTTGTATGTGAGAAAGAGTGAGTGTGGAGAGTACCTCTCCACCTCTATTTATAGGAAAACCCAAGGGGTGGAGGGGCACATGAAAAACCCAAAATGCCCACATTTTATGTCACACATAAAGGGCATAAAGGGCATAAAGGGATGACAAGTGGAGCTCCATGGAGGAGCTGCACCCTTGAACATCGCACCTTCATAGGGCCCCCCAAAGGGGGTTCCTTGATCCCCAAGTTCTTCTAGAAGCCTTTTGGGGAAAGCCCTAAAGGTGGCTTTCCATAAAGTAACCCAAAAGGCACTTTAACTATTCATGAAGACATTTTTCTACGTCCGTTAAATCCCAAATTATTTCTGTGTGCCTAGAACAATTCCTATACCTGCTAAAACAAATTTGAATGCATTGTGAAACAATTCCAGAACAATGTTTTTCTTCGGCAAAATGCAACTACAACGGTTCCAGCTGCTTCGGAACATTTCCAGTTCTTATCCCGAAAAATTCCCGGAAGTTTCCAGAATAAAACTGGCACCCTCCAAGAATTATCAGGCATGTGTCGTAACCATTTTGACTTAATGGTATACCTCGAAACAACTTTTCGGTTTTACCGAAACTATTTCGGTGTTCTCTCACCGGAACTTTTCCGTTGACTCCGAAACTTTTTCGGTGAATTTTCTCAGACTCCCTGTCTAGTATTCAGCAGATAGATGACCCTTAAGCGTGTGACCCTATAGGTTCGGTGAAGTATAGACATGACCGGAACTCTTTCTGATCAATGATCAACATCGGAGCCGTGGACACCCATATTGACCCCTATACCCACAAATAAACATTCTAGTGAACCTCCAGTTGCCGTGTGCTATTCCTGATGCTTCACGATATATTTCAAACACCCGAGGTGATATTTACTTGCATCCCCATGGATAAACAACTCGTCCACTATGCTAGTCACCTCGTTACCGGTTTTGCTCTCTTTTCTCGTTTCCGTGTTCCGCCATCCCTGTGATCAAATCACACTGTGTCTGGCCAGACGATGATGGATACCATAACACCGAGAGGGCCCGAGAATATCTCTCCATCGTCGGAGGTGCAAATCCCAATCTTGAGCTATCAAGTTACTTGACACACTTTTCCATGAACCCGTAAGCCGCCGTAATAGCCAGCCATTTACGGATGACGTTAAACAAACCCCAAAGTTCATGAAGCAAGTATGAAGAAACTCGATACTCTCATGGTCTAAGGAATTACGCAAACGTTAACTATCTCTGTGTTATTAACCATGAACTTATGACGAATGTATCTCATAGCATAACATTAATCGGGTCGATTCAACACAAGTGTTCTCCTAACATTGTGCCCTCAAAATTGCTGGCACAGTCATGCCCATGATCAAGAAAATAGAACCATCATGCAACACTTGAGCTAGTCTTAGAGGTGATACTAGGAATACATTTCTCCGTTTATTATTCCACACGTGCATATGAGTCTTCCTCCGAGCCTCGTGTTATTGCAGACTCGATAACCATAGCAGTTATAGCATGGAACATAAACATAATTATGAACATGGAGATAAATAATAGCATTTATTATTGATGGATAGGGCGGCGTCCCTTGCCTATGCGGCAGTGGCTAGATCCACAACCGGCATGGTGCTCTTCCCCTCGGTGGAGTCTATGCTTGGAGATGGGCGATGGAAGCCGTGGATCAGGCGTCCGATACATATCCGCCCCGGCATGGCAAGGTGGCGCGTGGAGGACCGGTGAGGGGAGGCTGGAGGCTCCCTGTCGGTGTGCCGACGGCGGCTTTGGTCTTCACAGCGAAGCACCGTTCGGTTTCAGTCAGCTGCTAGATTGGGGGGGGGGCGTGATTTTCGGTGAAAATCGCGCCGACTACGGTCATGGCGGACCATGGCGGAGTTTATGATGTCGTACCCTTCTTGAGGCATCGTTGTTGTAGGTCATGGCGCCCCACTCGTGATGCTCTGGGGAAAACCCTAGATCTGGGTCTACCGGATCGGACGATGATGGCACCTTCGATGATGTTGTCCCTCCTGGAGGCATCATTTTGGAGCACGAGCTGACTAGAGGGGACAAGAGGAGGAGCGGTGTTACTTCTACCGCAAGACCGACGGCGGATCCCCGGCAACAGTGGAGATGGACTCGCGCAGGAGGAGGAAGCTGTCTGGCATCATGGTGGCGTTGATAGGCCTGGCAAGGTCGGTGCATCAGTTCTGCTCTGAGGATGGACAGAGGGAAGATGGAGGTGGCGGCCCTTGTAGCGTGCGGTGCTCACTGGGAGTGTGTCAGACCGGTGTGGGACCCAATCCAGATAGTGGCTTCGATGGGACACCCGGTTTTAAATGTTAGGGCATCTCCACTCGTTGCGCCCCCCAGGAGGCGTTTTTTCGCCGTCCTGGGGTTGCCCCGGCAACAGTTTTTACTCTGGGGGGCAAACTCTCCCAGCCATCCCCCCAGGCGATAGCCTTTTTTCCTTTCTTTTGGTCTTCTCTTGCCTGTCATTCAACCAAACAGGTTGTGGGCGTGGTGGTGCTTCAACGATGGTCGAGCTGGACGGTCGCCGGCGAGGAGAGCAGCGGCGGAAGTGCGAGGATCCGCCGGCGGGAGCACGGTGGCCCTGATCTACGCGACGGCCTCCTCCCTGGTCGCACATAGAGGAGCTTCTGGTGGCGCATCACGCGGTCGTCTGATGCCCACAGCATGAACTCCGCGAGCTTGTGCAGGTCCGCGCAAGCGCCGGAGCGCCCCGTTCGCCGTTGGCGAAGGGCCACGGCTGTAGGCAGTGTCGGAGGCGACGTCGTCGACGTCGACCAAGAGGAAGAGCCACCGCTGGAGCTGCACCTGCGTGCTTCTCCTGCTCTCCGCGTGGCCCAGCTCCCCCTGCTGCAGCTTGCAGGAGGCCGTCCTCTGGCGTGTTCGCGCAGCCTAGTGGTGGCTCCACGGCAGGGCCGACGAGGAGCTCGTCCAGCGCCGGTGGAGACACCACGGCCTTCACCGGCACCGGCACCGGCACCTGCATTTGCCCGAGGTGGAGGCCGCGGAGCTGCTCGGCCAGCGCGACGGTGAAGGCCTGGTTGCCGCCGAGCATGGCGAAGCGGCCGGCGAGGTCGTTGTTGACGTTGCGGAGCTCGGAGTTCTCGAGGCGGAACGCGGCGGCCTCGCCCGCCGCATCGGTGCGGTGGCTGAGGCAGAGCTCGCCGGCGTCCTGGTACTGGAGCGCGGCGTCCTGGTACTGCAGCGCGGACGGGGGAGCGGAGGAGGCTGCCCGCAGCGAGCACGCTATTCCGCCAGCGTCCATCCGGCCCGGCCGTGGCCAGCTGCATCTTCGACTGCAGCACTGCCCCGGCTCCGCGGCTGCATCTCCGTGGCCTCCGCGCCCGGTGCCGGGGCCGCACGTGGCCTCCGCGCCCGGTGCCGAGGCCGCACGTAGAATGGGACTTGTCACGGCGGCGGATCGACGACGGGTGGCTCTGCTCCTTCCTCGTGCGGCCATGCTTGCTTGTTTCTCCACCCCCTGATGTTCTTGGCCGCCGAGTGCACGTGGTGGGCCTGTGAGGAAAAGAGGAGAGGGAGTGAGGACAGAGGCCGACATGTGGGGTTTTGCATGCAAAAAATAGTGCCGGCGCCCCCGGCTGACCCCAGCTTTTTGGGTTTCTCTTGCGAGCGCCGGCTATAGTTTTCGCTAATACCAGCGCAAGACGAGCCCGTGGGGGTGTGGCTGGGACCGCTTTTGACCGCCGGCGCTGAAAAAAAGCTCCTGGGGGTCTTCTTGGGGGCCTAGTGTGATGTCTATTTGGTATTACGCCCGGACATTCGGCACGCCTTCATTAAAGGGGATAGAAGTAGCAATAGCGTTGCCAAGATGGTGGCTTCAGACTTATTGATGTATCACCTTGTATGGTCTTTATGAATAATTAATAATAGTAGTCGATAACCCGTGCATTTGCACGGCTAGATTATTTTCTGGTTTTAATTCATAACATTTGTACTAATCATAATTCGTAGAGGCGTGGAATTAGAAAGGAAAAATGTAGTGGTATATGCCCTATTCTTTTAAATAAGCTGCATGAATGTTGCGATGTTGAATGAGAATGGATTGTTATGATGTAAAAACGGTACGCATCATATATAGGATTCAGAAAACAGAAAGCTCAAGAAAATATTCCGGCAATGAACTCATGACTTTACATAGATGCTTAATTACTGATTTATATGACACAGCTGGCTGTATCAAACAACGTAAAAATAATCTTCTATAAGTACATCAAATGACTGTAGCTTGGAAAGATGAAGCAACACAAAACCCATATAAGGAAAAATTGCCTTTTGCAGAACAAAGAACTGATTATTTGCAGATATTGTACCTTTGCAGAACATATCGGAAAGACACAACCAAACCTGAGTATACATACAGATTTCTTAGGACTCAAAAACTCATCAATCCATTTTATATGGATCAAAAACCATTAGGGCTTGCTGAACCTAAAAAAGTGGATGGTTGGGCTGGCAATTAGAGACCTAATTTAAAATACCGCAACAGTGTGACTTTAGATGTCGAGTCATCAAATGTTTTGAAAAACTATCATCAGATAATAAAGAGTGATCTAAATTTGCCACCTACGGAACCTTACAAACTTTAAAATTGGTTGTAACGTTATTTTATCTTTGATCATAATGATAGCATTATTCAGTGCGACGTTGGTAATCTTCTTGAAAACTACCTTACAGATATTCCGAATAAAGTCAAAATGGCAAATTAATAAGTAATATATAAACACACAAAAATCTCATTTGTAAGAAAGAGACCAATAATTTTAGTGTGCATAATAGGACGTCAAATTCAAGAATCATGAGATGCAATCAGACTTTGAGTGGCTCCATGGTCAAACTAATGTACGATATATGCTCATGGGTGAAGCAAGACAACACAAAGGTAAGAGGAAACAATAATCAGAGCTCAAAAGAAGTGGTAATAATATGTAGGTTAGGATCCAAGCTGATGAATTGTGTATTATGTTGCACTCGCAACCTGGTTTTATGAAGCACAACGTGCCATCGACAGTGCATCAGCTAAATAAATATCCATAACTTATGAAGATGTAGAGCATCTCTAGCAAATACCTGAATTTAGCGACACAAAACTCAATGTAATAGCAAAAACTATGGTATTTTTTTCTATCAATATGCCTGCAGAAACGTCGAGCTAATTATATATTTTTGGACAAAAAGAGCTACTCATAATTACTGTTAGTTTGGTAAGGTATATATACTTAAAGCTCATCTCCCATGTGACCATCCCTCCATATTTCTTAGACTTATGGTTCTTCTTTGTAAAATTAACCTGTTTGCAAAAGTGAAGGAAATGCAAAATCATGAACTGAACTGGAGGTCTAGAATATTTAGAAAAATATATATGATAACGAAAGCATGAGCCAAAAATGCTTCTAAGGCCCTCTCATGAAAATATAAACACATAGTTGATATCTAAAGATCACTAATCTGAATGGTAGCTCCGAACTATGACGACCAACGCATCAGATACAAATGCTTTTAAGGTGCTTATTACATTGTAGCACTACGAAATTATTATAAAGTACAGTGCCACTTTTATTTGCTTTGCAGCAGCTTTGAGGTCACAAACACCCGTATTAGAGTGTGGATAACTTAACAGAAACGTTGACCAAAATACCAGTTGGGCTGACCAGACCAGGCCATATGGAAAGGAGTAATTTCTTCTGAAACTTGCACTTGGCAACATGCATGGGCAGACTACAGCACTACCCCTCATGGTTTTTGGACAAATGAACCTGTGAGTCTGGTCTCTGGTGATCATGGTGTACGCCTGCTGTAATTATAAAAGCAGCACCAGTCTTGTCTCCATGTAATCAACGACCAATTCAAAAATCATAGTTATAATCGGCTCTGCCTTTTCATGAACAGAAAAAACATACAAATATTTTATATGAGAAAGAAGGGAGTAGGAAACATGATTAGATTGTGAGAGGTAATGCTTAGATTGAATCCTGCACATCAATCTACGTACAATCAAATTCATGTACATCAGTGCAGATGACCCATACCTCCACATGTATGTACAATAATCATGACTTGCATTCCGTAATGAACTGGATGGAAGCAGGTTGTGCAAACCATCATGTACGACAGCACTGACTGAAGCTATCCCAGGTTTTCATCATGGTCATGGTGTCGACTGTCGTCAAGACCGCCTTGCCGCTGGAAGCTTGTTGTATTACTTCCTTGGGGCCTAACTCTTCATCTGGCCTAAACTGCAGCATGGACTGGTACAAAAAATTTACTGCTGATGCATTAGTGTGTGCCTTATGGCCATCCATGCTGGCAATTCCGCGCCTGCGCTTCCAACTTCAATCTGATATGCCGACAACAGTGTCCGACACGACTGCATGCATACCCATGACATTGATCATGGCTGGGCACATCATTGAAAAAGAGAGGGAACAGGAGGGCGGCTAGGACATGTAAAACGAAAAATATTAATCAATGGCATTGCATGGCGCCATGGCCGTCCGCCGTTGTAATTCGCCGTCGCATGTTGCAGAGCGCTTGGAGGCAGCAGATGGAATACTACATCGATGGTGTTCTTTTCAACCTGCCTTTTCCTGGACAAAATCAGAACACACAAAGATGCTAACGAACAGCCTTGCCATGGCATAACAGGAATCGACCAGAGGAGGATCAACGAACAGCCTTGCCATGACAAAACAGGAATCGACCGGAGGAGGATCTGAGAGACGTGATTCGCCGCCAGATCAAAATCAGAACACACGGGGAGGCAAACAATCAGCCTTGTCTTGCCATAACAGGAACTGACTGGAGGAGGATTTAGGAGGCAAGATTCGCCGCCCATTGTGAGAGGTAACGCTTAGATTGCATCCTGTAGTGGTGGAATTGACAGAAGAAAATACTGGGGCCAAGGGAAGAGAGGTGATTTGTGGCTACCAAATCAAATTTGAAGGCTAAATTTAGTTTCCTTTGCTGAGTCCTGAGATATTAGAAGAGGGGCTGCCTATGGTAATTTAGTTTCCTTTGCTGAGTCCTGAGATATTAGAAGAGGGGCTGCCTATAGTTCTTGAGAACATGAGATTTTTCTGTTAGGTTAACGAAGATGAAGGAGAGTCGTGCGAGGCTAGGACGCAGGCAAAGAGCATCTTCGATCTGCTTTTTCTAATAGTTATAACGATCTTCAGTTTTTTCTTTTGATAAACTAACAATCTTCAGTTTTTTTATAAACTAAATCTTCAGATCTGCTACATCACACGGCTCATAATTTGGAGTTTATTTTTTTTCAACGTGGGTACTTTGAAGGAGTCATCGAAAGATCTAGACTGTAATAATTTGGCCCCACCAGATTAACGGCTCCTAATTACTGATTAACGTGAGAATTTCTTGGGAGTCTGTAATTAGTAGAGGTATAGATATAAATAGATATAGATAGATAGATAGATAGATAGATAGATAGATATAGATATAGATAGATAGATAGATAGATATAGATGGCTGCATGCATCATCTAGATACATAGGCCGGAGGTACATCCTCCTTTTTTTAAAAATAAAAAAATGTTTGGGCTTTTGTTTAAGATCCGGGGAGCGTCGCGGGCTCAGGGCTGAGGAGTGTGACGCTGCTCGCGAGGGTAATGAATACCACTTAAAAAAAGGGCTTGGTGAATCACTAAAGACACACATATTAATTCGGTCTAATCTGTCCGTGCCTATGCAAACGGCAGGCTCTAGCTGTCCTCAGTCTGCCACCTCCTGCTACTTCAGCCCCTTCTTGTCGTCAGTGGCATTGATGCAGATGATTGAGCCTTGACACGCTTCTCCATTGACCAACATGTCCACAAGAACTCTCGTCACATTCTTCTTCATCCACCTCTTAATAGGCCTTGCGCCATACACCTGCAATACATAGCCCATGCATGCATCGTAAGCGGGACATACAAACGACTAAGCAAATTTGTATGATTTGATTTGGTAAAAATAACATGTACTTACCGTATCGTGAGATTCTGACCAAATGATGTCCAAGGCGGCATCTGTTGCAAACAGAGAGATGCCTTTCTTAGCGGCCATAGCAACGACACTCTTCATCTGGATTTTCACGATCTCCCTCAGTTCGTCATGAGAAAGTGCCTCAAATATCACAATTTCACTCAGTTTGTTGATAAAATCAGGCTTAAGGCGTTTCTCAACCTGTTTCATGAGAAGATCCCACTGGTAAATATGTTGGTCGTGCCCACAGGTACTTTACAAGGGACAGTTTGGGATACACATACCTGTTTCATGAGAAGATCCCGTGCAGTGGCTATGTTTTCTCCAGCCGTTCCAGCTGATAGGTTCTCGGCTCCAAGATTAGAGCTCATGATTATGATAGTGTCCTTGAAATATACGTTCCGATCCTTTCCATCAATCAACGTGCCATCATCGAGGAGTTGAATGAGAACCTTGAAAATTGAGGGATGTGCCTTATCCACCTCGTCAAAAAGAACGACACTATATGGTTGTCTCCTGACTTTCTCGGTAAGTTGTCCATCTTCCTCATAGCTTCAGAAAGTCAAATAGAAAAGTGAGGCACAACAAGGAAGTTTGGGAAAGAAATACAAGTGCAAAGAGTGTACAAGTTAAACCTTCCAAGTCCTCCAACGAGACGCGACACGGATCCACTATCAGCATATTCTGACATGTCAAAGCGGACTAACGTCTTCTCGTTGTCAAAAAGCTTCTCGGCGAGTGCTTTTGCAAGCTCTGTCTTTCCAACACCAATCGGGCCCAAAAAGAGGAATGCACCAATTGGTTGGCCAGATTCGTCAAAGCCGACCCTGGAACGTAGAACTTCTTGCGCAACTAAATTAACTGCTTCATATTGTCCAACAACTCTCTCATGCAATCTGTCTACTAGGTGGCTGAACTTCTCCTCCTCGCGGCCAAGTGCAGTGATCGGAATTTTAGTCCATCAGCCCACAACCTTCATATAACAATAGAACATGTCATGAACCAAATGAAACTTACTCACATGGATACGGTTTGCAAAGAATGCTAATTTACCTGTGCAATATGACATGGACCAACGGTTATCTCCTCCACTGCATTTATAGTGCTAGTTTTCTTATTTTTCACCTTTTTTGGTTGATGCAACTTCACAGCAGTGCATGCCTCGTCCATTAGATCAATTGCTTTGTCAGGAAATTGGCGGCCTGATAACAATAAAAATCCACGATCTCTTCAATATGCAGAAACCTATAGGGAAGTAAATCGAACTAGTTATGAATCACATGACGAACATACCTGTAATATAACGGTCAGCGAGCTGGGCAGCAGAAACAAGAGCGTCGTCCTGAATTATCAGGCCATGGTGATCTTGGTACCGCTGCTTCAACCCCTGCAGGATGGCAAGGGTCGCCTGGACGCTCGGCTCATCGACGTCAACCCTTTGGAACCGTCGCTCCAGTGCCACATCCCTTTCTATGTATTTTCGGTACTCTTTCGACGTGGTAGCACCTATGCAACGGATGCGACCACGGGCCAACGCCAGCTTGAGGATGTTGGCAGCGTCCACAGTGCCGCCTCTGTCACCAGCACCAACAAGCATGTGCATCTCGTCTATGAAGAGGATCAGTTTTCCGGCCGCATCCTCCGCCTACTTGATGGCATTCTTCAAGCGCTGCTCGAACATGCCGCGCCACTGGGTCCCCGCGACCATCGCCCCGACATCGAGCTCCACCACGCGGGCCCCGGCGAGCGCGTCGGGACCATCCCAGCAGCGATGCGCTGGGCCAGGCCTTCGACGATGGCCGTCTTGCCGACACCGGCCGCTCCGACGAGCGCTGCGCAGTTCTTGGTCCGGCGGCAGAGGATGCAGATGATGCGGTCAATCTCGTCGTCGCGGCCGATGACAGGATCAGACGCGCCGGCGGCCAAGGTCTTGAGGGTGCCCGTCTTCGTGGAGGAGGGCTTCATCTCTCTCTCGTACAGCTTCCATGCTGTCCAGGACAAACCAACACTAGTGAGGGCCGATACGCCGATTAGGGCCAGCTCCACCATCCCTTTTATCAAGGCCATGTTTGTCATGGCTTTCGATCGATAAGCTACGTATTCGAAGAAGAGCGGCCTGGTTTGAGCTGGCCTGGCTTTGATCGATTTCTTGCTTTGTTTCTCATGGGGACGGGGGTACACGTATATTTATACAGAGCTGGCGCACCTGGTAAACTACCACTTTTAGTGACTAGTCATACTTGGACACACCTCATGGTGATTGTTCCTAATATAACCGATAACAATGTCGGAGTAGTAGCCAAAATAACAGGAATTGCTATATTTCTCAACCTATCTATCATCTTAAAAGGAAATTTTTATATGGAGCATACATGTGCAAGGAAGTCTTGCCTTGCTGCTACGCCCCAATGGGTTTTCCATTTATAGCAAAAGCACACGCAAGGAGGTGCTGCAGGGGAGCATACCGGCGACGCGCTAGGTTTCCCAAGTAGCCCAAGCAGAGGGACGAGGGGGTTTGAGTGGGCGTCGAGGCTCCGAGTTTCATGATTACGTATTGATGAAAACCACATCAGAATTCATAGAATGACTCACTCCTCGGTCGCTCCCGCAGGTGGCCAGGAGCGAACCCTAGCTGCCGCCAGAGCCACACCCGGTCATCGCCCACCCCCTCGCTGCTGTCGGTAGGACTCGCCGGGCAAAACCCATGTGGCTCGGCGGCGGCGGGGTCCTTTCCGCTCAGGGTGGTGTGGCGCAAGCCGCTCTGGAGGGAGCTCGGGCGCGCTGGTGCTTGGACGGAGCTTGAAAGTACAAATGCAACGAAATGAATGTCTTCCTTGAAGAAGCAACATAGCATTTGACAGTCTGCCTAATTATAATGGTATACTAGGAGTTAATTTGCTTATCCCTAAAAAAGAAAGGTCCATTTGTTAAAATTAGTTGTTGTATAGGGATAGAATTCTCTTTAAATTGTAAACCTATTCTATCTCTTCTTCTGTTTCAACCTCTCCCGAATATCTCTCTGTAAACCGATCGATCTAGTCTCGATCCAAACTTGTAAGCCACGGCATATGTTCCATATAATGCAGTGCGGCCCGAGCAAAGGGTTCTACGCTTCCCATAATATTTGACATGGTAACAGAGCCTCTTCCTCAACAAAAACGCATCTAGCTACCTTCCTCCATCGAGAGCATGTCTACCACCTCCGCCGCCATGTTGCCCAGCACCATGGGTGCACTTTCCACCACCTCCTCCACCACCTTCGCCTCCTCATCCACCACCACCACCGCATCCCTTGGACCACCACCACAGGAGAAGCTGACGAGGGGGAATTTTCTTCTCTGGAAGGCCGTCGTGCTGCCGCAGATCAAAGGAGCACAGATGGAGCATCACCTCGACGAGAAGAGCCCGGCACCGCCGCCCACCCTCACCATCACCAAGGACGGCAAAGAAGAGCAGATCGCCAACTTTGCAAGAACCCTCTGGTATGCACAACAGCAGCAACTTCAAGGATATTTGATGGGCTCTCTTTCCCGCGATATCCTTGCACAGGTCGCCACGTTCCAGACGCCGGCCGAAGTTTGGCGTGCCATTCATGCCATGTTTGCTGCTCAGAGTCAAGCTCAAGCCATAAACACCCGCATCGAGCTGACCAATCTTCAGAAAGGTAATATGACAATGGCTGAGTACCTTGGCAAGATTAAAAGTCTTACAGATGAAGTTGCCTGCACCGCCGCCGCGCTCTCCGATCCGGGGATCATCTCCAAAATTCTCGCCGGACTGGACATGGAATATAATCCCGTCGTCTCGGCGCTTGCTGCTCGGGTGGAACCGATCACGGTTCAGGAGCTCTACAGCCAGCTCCTGAGCTTTGATGCCCGCCTCAGTCTTCTTCACGGCACCAACCTTCGCCAATCTTCTGCCAATGCTGTCTCTCATGGTCGCGGCCGTGGGCGCGGTCACCAGGGGCAGCCCCGCACCGGTGGGCGCGGGCGTGGCCACTTTCAGGGAGATGGCGGCTACAACAGCTCTGGTGGCGGCGGCTACAATAACTCCAGCAACTACACCAACAAACCAGCAGGCGGCGGCTTCAACAACAACTCCGGCCGCCGCTCCTCTTCCTCCCGGGGGCGCCCTCAGTGCCAACTCTGCAAAAAGGCAGGACATGAAGTTCTGGATTGCTGGCATAGGTGTGATGAGGATTTTGTCCCCGACGCACGTCTTGTTGCTGCAGCTATGCGCGAGCAAGGGGGCGATGGTGTGTGGTACGTAGACTCTGGTGCAACCGACCACGTTACTGCTGAACTAGAGCAACTCGCTCTCCGGGAGAAATACCTTGGCAACGATCAGATTCACACTGCAAGTGGTGGAGGTATGGATATTCAACACATCGGTCAAGCTTTTATTAATTCTCCTACTCTTAAACGTGATCTTGTTCTAAACGATGTTCTTCATGTTCCACAAGCTGATAAAAACCTTGCCTCTATGTCTCGCTTAGCCACTGATAATAATGTCTTCTTTGAAACTCACCCTCGTTACTTTTTTATAAAGGATCGGGCAACGAGGGAACTTCTACATCATGATAGATGCATTGGAGGGCTCTACCCCATCTCATCCGGAGTTTTCAACCACAGGCGTCGTCATGCTTATTCTGTCATCAAGCCCTCTTTGGCACGGTGTCATCAAAGATTAGGACACCCATCATCAATCATAGTCAAACAAGTAGTTAATAGAGGCAATTTGCCCTTGTCATATAGTCAATCCAGTGAGTCCATTTGTGAAGCTTGTCAGTGTGCCAAGAGTCATCAACTCCCTTATCCTAGGTCAAACAGTGTGTCTCATGCTCCTTTAGAGCTTATTTACAGTGATGTATGGGGTCATGCTAGAGATTCTTTTGGAAGAAAAAAATATTATGTCAGTTTCATTGATGATTTTAGCAAGTTTACTTGGATTTACTTGTTAAAGCACAAATCTGAAGTTTTTTCTGTGTTTCAAGAATTCCAAAAGCTTGTTGAAAGGCACTTTAACAGGAAAATTTTGGCAGTCCAAAGTGACTGGGGAGGGGAGTATGAAAAGCTCAACTCTTTCTTCCGTAGCATAGGCATTGAACATCATGTCTCTTTCCCTCATGCTCATCAGCAAAACGGCTCTGCTGAGAGAAAACATTGCCACATTGTTGAAGTTGGTCTTTCCCTCCTTGCACATGCCTCCATGCCTCTCAAATATTGGGATGAAGCATTTATCGCAGCCACCTATCTTATCAATCGTCTTCCGAGTAAGGTCATTGGTAATTCCACTCCATTAGAGCGATTATATCATCAAACACCTGATTATAACTCTCTTAAATTTTTGGGTGTGCTTGCTACCCAAATTTGCGTCCATATAATCGCCACAAGCTCGAGTTTCGATCCACCCAATGTGTTTTTCTTGGCTATAGTAATCTCCACAAAGGGTACAAATGCTTAGAGATTGCAACTGGCCGTATCTATATCTCTAGAGACGTTGTTTTTGATGAAACCCTTTTTCCGTTTGCCAAACTTCACCCAAATGCTGGAGCTCTCCTACGTGCTGAAATAGCCCTTCTTCCAGATCACGGGGGAGAATTATATAAAGCTGATCCTGTGAAGAATTCCATAAAAAATTCAGATTCTAGTGATATTTGTGCATATTCGGGTCATGATTTCATGTATGCAGAAACAGACAAAGAAGGCACTGGATCCCATGCAGATTCAGGTGGCAGCGGCGCAGATTTGGGTGGCAACGGCGTTCGATCCGAGGCAGATCCCTGCGCCAGTCCCGCTATCTCCAGCGCCGCGCGATCCAAGGACGATCGCGGGCATCCGCATGCAGCCAATCGCGTTGGGGCGGCTGACAGGCCCGTCCGCGTGGAGCCCACCATCTCAGCCGCGCTGGTGGCCGACAGCCCGCATGCAGCGGGGCCCGATGCTGAGCCCACCTCGTCAGGAGCGGACGGGGGCGAATCCCCTCGCGCCACCAGCCCGTGGGCCGACCCAGGAGCCGACAGTAGGATGCCTGACACGCCTGCATCGCGATCCACCTCGAATCGGGAGCCGGATCGGGAACCTGCGGCTGGCGCGGTTGCAGCTGATCTTGCAGGATCTTCTGTGGCGCAACCAACAGCGACTGCCACACCGGGATCTTCTGTGGTAAGCTTCACCAGCAGCAGCTCCGCGACGCCATACACGATCTCAGTCAGGTATTATCAAGGCAAAAGAATATACTGATGGTACTGTAAGGTATGACAGGGTCAAAAGAGCTTTCCTTAGTAGTTTTTGTGAACCAACCCACTTGCATGATGCACTTAATCATAAAGAATGGAAGGAGGCTATGGATAGTGAATACAATGCACTCATGAAAAACAAAACTTGGCACTTAGTACCACCAAGGAAGGGAAATAATGTTATAGATTGTAAATGGGTATACAAGATCAAGTGAAAATATGATGGAAGTATAGACATGTACAAGGCTAGATTAGTTACTAAAGGATTTAAACAAAGGTTTGGCATTGATTATGAAGATACCTTTAGTCATGTTGTTAAGGAAGCTACTTTTCGGCTTGTGTTGTCTATTGCTATTTCCAGAGGTTGGAGCCTACGGCAGCTAGACGTTCAGAACGCGTTTCTTCATGGTGTTCTTGAGGAAGAAGTGTTCATGCGGCAACCACCGGGATATGAGAATCAAAGCACACCACATTATGTCTGTAAGTTGGATAAAGCTTTATATGGTTTGAAACAGGCCCCTAGAGCTTGGTACTCAAGATTGAGCATGCAGTTACAACAACTTGGGTTTACACCATCAAAAGCAGATACCTCTTTGTTCTTTTACAATAAAGGCAATATCACCATATTTGTGCTTGTTTATGTTGATGATATAATTGTTGCTAGTTCAAGTTCATATGCCACCACCTGTTTGCTTAAGGATCTGAAATTGGAGTTTGCTCTTAAGGATCTAGGTGATCTTCACTATTTCTTGGTATAGAGGTTAAACAGGTAAAGGATGGCATACTTCTCACACAGGACAAATATACTACTGATATTCTCAGGAGAGTGGGATTGGAACATTGTAAACCTGTGAGTACACCAATCTCAACCTCAGAAAAACTTACAGTTGAAAGTGGAGAAGTGCTTGGACCAGAGGATGCAACAAATTACAGAAGTGTTGTAGGTGCTTTACAATATTTAACTCTTACACGTCCTGACATTTCTTACTCTGTGAACAAAGTATGTCAATATTTACATGCACCTAGAACTACTCATTGGACTGCAGTCAAGAGAATTTTGAGATATCTTAAGTTTTCAGAGGGACTTGGGCTTCATATTACCAGGTCTTCATCCATGCTTGTTACTGCATATTATGATGCAGACTGGGCAGGTTGTCCTGATGACAGAAGGTCCACAGGTGGTTTTGCTGTGTTTCTGGGAACAAACCTTGTATCATGGAGTGCAAGGAAACATGCTACAGTTTCAAGGTCTAGCACTGAGGCTGAGTATAAAGCTTTGGCTAATGCAACAGCTGAAGTAATGTGGATACAGACTTTACTTTATGAGCTTGGAATTAAAGCTCCACAAGCTGCTAGGTTATGGTGTGATAACATTGGTGCCACCTATCTTTCAGCTAATCCTATTTTCCATGCACGAACCAAACATATTGAAGTTGATTTTCACTTTGTCAGAGAAAGAGTAGCTCGAAAGCTACTTAACATTCGGTTCATACCCACAGGAGATCAACTTCCTGTTGGCTTTACAAAACCACTCACCGTGAGACGGCTAGATGAGTTCAAGTACAATCTTAACCTTGGCAAAGCTTCATGAGGTTTAGATTGAGGGGGAGTGTTAGAATTAGTTGCTGTATAGGGATAGAATTCTCTTTAAATTGTAAACCTATTCTACCTCTTCTTCTGTTTCAACCTCTCCCGAATATCTCTCTATAAACCGATCGATCTAGCCTCGATCCAAAC
Source organism: Triticum aestivum (assembly GCF_018294505.1). Lineage (NCBI taxonomy): Eukaryota > Viridiplantae > Streptophyta > Magnoliopsida > Poales > Poaceae > Triticum > Triticum aestivum. The sequence goes on along the minus strand of NC_057806.1, from coordinate 43,810,572 downwards.
TTGTAAGCCACGGCATATGTTCCATATAATGCAATGCGGCCTGAGCAAAGGGTTCTACGCTTCCCATAATATTTGACACCATTTACTTGTCAAATTTCAAAACAAAACCAAATAGCCAATCGGGATAGTAAAAAGATCATGATAAAGGGCATCCATATTAAAGACTAAAACCACTGACCTAGTTTTCTCATGGGTGTGCATTTCTCGTGAAAATTGGAGGAAGCAAAGAGGAGAGGAACAAACCTCGAACGAAGCCTCGACCACAGCGGTCGGCAACTGGTGGTCCTGCTACTTGTAGCCATGGTTGCCTCCTCCCCTCCTAGGGCATCGTCTCCTCCAGTGCTCGCGGGTGAGTGCCTTGGGGCCCTCATCTGGATCATCGCAGGTACATGTTGCCATGGTTCGCCGGAACTCTAGGGTTTCAAAGGGAGGAGAGAGGGGTGCTGTGTGTGGACTTCCTCTTCTGTCAAGCGGAGGTTGATCGTAGGATGGGTGGCAACTAAGGCATTGAGATCAGAGGAGCGGTGATGCAGCAGCGTCCTCCTTGTTGGTGGTGGAGTGATGGACATGAATGAATACCTGGCATTGGGGAATGACTCCGATATGCAAGCAGCGAAGGTGGTGGCGCGCACACTGATCCTCACCATCGCATTGGATCAAAAGGGCCTGGTCCTCCACGCTGCTGCAGAGTAGGCATGGGTCGCCATGGGGGTCGCTCGCCATCCATGGTGGAAGAAGGGCCAGCCACGGGTAGTCCTGGAGGAAGGGGAAAGGGGATGGGGAATTGAGCGGCAGCACGCAACCTCTATCAGGAGGAGAGCTGGCCAAACGGGCCGGCACGACACAACACAACCCGACACGTGCTAATCGTGCATGGCATGGCACGGCCCACTGGGTCACGATTAGTAAATGGTCCATGTTTTGTTGGCCCACGTGCTGCGCCGAGGCACGGCCCCTCGGCAAATCTGGCTAGCCCGCCGGCCCACCAGGCACGATAGGCCCACATGTTGTTTGGCCTGCTAGGCTATTTTTTTGGCCTATTGGGCTGTTTAATTCCATATATATAAAGATAAAATAAATAAACGGGTCATATGTCGTGCCGGCCCATGTGCTCAACCTTGTGGCCTAAGCACGGTGCACCGCGTGACTAGCACGGCCCGATTAGCCCGTGCTGGGCCTGGCCCGTCATGTATCGTGCCAGCGTGCTCGCGGGCTGGCATGCTAGGCACGGCCCGTTTGGCCAGCTCTGATCCCAAGGAACCCTGCGTGAGGGGAAATCGAGCACCAAGAGATGCAGATGAGGAGGGGAGCGGTTCGTGCAGCGTCGGATGGCTGTCTCGGGATAGAAAGAATCGGTAAAAACTAGTGCAAGAGTGAATTACGTAAGAAAAAATCGGCGGGTTGTTCCTTCGATGGATGGGAGGCTGTGTCAATGAATGACTACGTACACATTCACCTTTAATAGTACATGTATGAACTTAATTTATTCCCTTTTGTGGGTGAACTTAATTTTGAACACAATGTGAAATATTCAGATACAACATAGCATAAACTCCAAACACACATTACCAAACATGACTGCATGACTGGGTGAACTTGTTTTAGCGAAACAAACATAAATAAAACTATGTAATCGAACGTAAATCGACAAATACATGGAAGAAACTAATTCTCCCGCGCCTTCAACTCGAACTGAGCGTAGTACCTCCTGATCTCCTCGATAGTGCACGGTTCAATCACATTTGCTATCGACTACCTCCCTCTCTACCCTCTGGGGATCCTGAATGTATAATTGGGGTCGTTGGCAACTTGGCATCATCGCAATTATCAGAGGAAATCAACATGGCAGCCTTGACTTTCTCCTCGGCCACGACAACCAGCTCCTCAGTAATCTCGACCTCTATCTCGGCCAAGGCCTCCTCCGCACCCATCCTTCTTTCCTTGGCACCAACCCTTGCAGTTTCCTCAGCCAAGGAGGCAACAATGGCGGTGTTTGTTTGTAATCCAAATTCAGATAAGGCTAACTTCTGACGGAGCAGAGCGGAGGCCTGTTGTCAGGAGGCTTGGGCCATAGCAGATCAGTGTGTGTGTGTATCCTTTGTAAGCCGCCACATGTGATAAGATCATCGTTGTAAATCCCTCGTGTTTGTAATGTCTCCCGATATAGTGAAGTTTCACTGGCTACGCTGTGGTTTTTACCCTTCTCATTGGGGGGGGGGGGGGGGGGTCTTGCATCCGGGTTCTGATCTTTCAGGTACACCACTGCCACCCCCCTGAAATACAATGTTAAAACACCTAGGTGCAATGTCACATCTGACCACGCCCACGGCCATATCCTTCATGACTAGTGCATCTACATCCTCCTAGAAGCCATCATTAGATCCCCAACCTCCTCCAAACTCCTCCAAAACTATGACCACTACCCCTGTCGGGACCTCTACCTCGTCCTCCATCGGCTAAAATAAAGTCACCCTATTCAAGTTTTGATTCATCATGAATTCCATCACCACATTCCTGGTGCCAGTGTCCCATCAATTCACAATCACCATAGAAGATTGGCAATTTCTCATACTTAACATGGTACCACTCCTTCTCCCCTCCATTTGTAATGTACGCAAACCTAGTGATTATTTTGTTAACATTCATCTTTACACGAAGGCAAAAGTCTCCTACGAAACCAGACGACAACATATGTTCTACATATGCCACATATGTTCTTTCCATGGATGAAATTATTCAGCAACATATGCACTTGCGCCCAGACAAATATCTTGTCAAGGACTATCGATCTAGGATTCCGAAAATCCGTCATACTCTTCAATCAATAGAGCTTGGTTTTAAAGAGCCAGGGACCCATGAACATAGCTTTGTTCCAGTCCCCTAAACACTTGGATTTAATCGTAAAGAGGTTATCTTCAATCCTTCTCCAAATTACATCTTATGCATGATTCCAAGCCAATCTTATGTTGAAGAACAGCGCACTAGGCTAAACCCCTCGTGTCGTGTGCACTATCATGATCGCCAGCCACTTGGCCTGTTGCGGGAGTTCCATGACTTCATCTTCCCACACAACGTGATTATTGTTCTCCTCGTGCAGATGGAATCGGCCCAATAGATCATCAACACAGCTCTTGCTTGTTCTCCATGGACGGAACAAACCGCGGATCTTAGGAAGAGAGATCGACAATCAACGGGGACAATCTCACAGTCGACTGAGGAAACTCTTGGCGACGTACGCGCACTGACAAAGGACAAAGAAACCCTATGTTTTTTGCTAGGGAAAAGAATCGGTATATGCTAAATGTAGTTTTTGCTAGTTTCTATCAGAGGACAGCCTCATGGCCTTGAATGGAGTTTTCATCTGGTTTTATCAAATTAGCCGAGTAATTTTACCTTCTTAAGGAATGTGGACCATCCATTCTTGTGATCCAAGGGACATGATCCATCAGTGCTAGTGGGCAATCTTTGTGACATTCTTCCATTTAAGGAGCAAAATCAAAGAAGAAATGGGAGACCTAAATAGGCACTCGAGGCCATGGACCTCTCACAGCCTTGGGTCCGTGCCGTCGAGCTTCCACCCCCCCTCGTCGGGTCCTCTCTCCACAACCTCGCTAAGCTCGCTGCCACCATGCACATCGGTCGACATTGATTGAGCGCGAGCTCCGAGGTAAGCAATGTATTGACTGTTCTTCTTCTTCCAACTATTACACCAACATCTCAAAGTCTTATTCAAGTCCGCCACCTCCCCAAGCGAGTTTTTAGAGAGATGGCACAATTACAATGTGCCGCCGATGCATACCACCGACATGGCGGCTGCCAAATCGGGGAAGCATCGGGGGCTCAGGGCTGAGGAGGGCGCGGCTGCTGGAGAGGGAAAATGGGTCACAAAGTCAGCTCAAGCCGAGGCTTAGTTTTCAAGTTGTCAGATGTATGCCCTTTTACGCCGAGTTTGGTATGGTAGTGTGGCTCTCGAGGCCGTTGACCTCTAGCAGCCACAGCTCGTCGCCATCGAGCTTTCACACCCTCGCCGGGTCCTATCTCCGTGACGTCCAAGCTCGATGCTGTCGTTCCCACCGGTCGACATTGATTGGCCACAAGCTCCTAGGTAAGCGATGTACCGACCGTCCTTCTTCTTCAAATATTACAATGGCATCTCAAATTCAGACAGGCTAATTCAAGCCCGCCACCTCCCCGAGCGAGGCCCAATGGCTGGTTGTCAGAGAGATGGCCGATGCGCACCTTTGACAAGGGGGGCACCAGATCGGAGGAGCATCGGTGGCTCCGGCTAAGGAGGGTGCGCCGGCTGAGAGGGAGAAAGGTTTCCACGTAGAAAATCAGAGTCAGCTCAAGCCGAGGCTTAGTTTTCATATAGAAGATCTAAAGTCAGTAGCAGTCAGTCATAGGTTTTCCCTTTCCTCGGTGGGCACATCGTGAAGTACAAGTCCCACCAAGCAAGATTAATTACCCACAAACCTGGAACTTGTACTGACCGTTTTGTTACAGATACAGATATAGCACGCAAAACTAATTGCTGGCCACGTAGATCTGCCACCTCCGGCATGCTACTTCTGTACCTGGTATTTCAGCTCCTTATTATCGTCAGCGGCATCGATGGAGATGGTCGAGCCTTGACATGCTTCTCCATTGACCAGCATGTCCACAAGAACTCTTGTCACATTTTTCTTCATCCACCTTTTAATAGGCCTTGCGCCATACACCTGCAATACATAGTACATGTATGCATAGTAAGCAGGATATGTACAAATAACTACCCAAATAAGTATGATTTCGTTTGGTAAAAATAACATGCACTTACCGTGTCGTGTGCTTCTGACCAAATGACATCCAATGCGGCATCTGTTACAAGCAGAGAGATGCCCTTATAAGCTGCCGTATCAATGACCCTCTTCATCTGGATTCTCGTGATCTTCCTCAGTTCATCGTGTGAAAGCGGCTCAAACATCACAATTTCACTCAGTTTGTTGAGAAATTCAGGCTTAAAGCGTTTCTCGACCTGCATCATCAACAAGTAAATTTGTCAATCAGCAGGGTGCGCACCGGGACTTTACAAGGGACAGTTTGGGATACATATACATGTTTCCTGAGAAGATCTCGTGCAGTTTCTATGTTTTCTCCAGCCATTCTAGCTGACAGGTTCTCTGCTCCTAGAGTTGAGCTCATGATGATGATAGTGTTCTTGAAATTTATGTTGCGTCCTTTCCCATCAACCAGCATGCCATCATCAAGGAGTTGAATGAGAACCTTGAATATCGAAGGATGTGCCTTATCCGCCTCATCAAAAAGAACAACGCTATACGGTTGGCTCCTGACTTTCTCGGTGAGTTGTCCATCTTCTTCGTAGCTTTAGAAAGTCAAATGGAAAAGTGAGACGTGAGTAGGAATTTCAGAAACAAATACAAGTCCAAAGTGTGTACAAGCTAAACCTTCGAGGTCCTCCAATGAGACGTAACACAGAACCACTATCGGCATATTCAGACATGTCAAAGCGGACTAATGCCTTCTCATTGTCAAACAACTTATCGGCAAGTGCTTTCGCAAGCTCTGTCTTTCCAACACCAGCCGGGCCCAAAAAGAGGAAAGAGCCAATTGGTTGGCCAGATTGATCAAACCCGACCCTAGAACGTAGCACTTCTTGGGCAACCAAATTAACCGCTTCATACTGTCCAACAATCCTCTCATGCAATCTGTCTGCTAGGTGGCTCAACTTCTCTTCCTCTCGACCAAGTGTGGTGATCGGAATTTTAGTCCATCGGCTCACAACCTTCATATAACAATAGAATATGGCATGAACATCACACGGAAACAAATGAAAACTACTCACACTGATACGATTAGCAAGGAATGTTAATTTACCTGGGCAATATGGCATGGACCAACGGTTAACTCTTCCGGTGCATTTATAGTGTTAGTATCCTTATTTTGAACTTCTTTTTGCTTATGCAACTTCACGGTAGTGCATGCCTCGTCCATCAAATCAATTGCTTTATCAGGAAACTGGCGACCTGACAACAGCAAAATCCACAATTTCTTCAAGATGCACAAACCTACGAAAGTGAACTGAATTAGCTCTCAACCATATGACGAACTTACCGGTAATATAGCGGCCAGCGAGCTGCGCAGCAGCAGCAAGAGCATCGTCGCGAATTGTCAGTCCATGGTGGTCTTGGTACCGGTGCTTCAACCCCTGCAGGATGGCAACGGTCGCCGGCACGCTCGGCTCCTCGACATCAACCCTTTGGAACCGCCGATCGAGCGCCGCATCCTTCTGGATGTATCTGCGGTACTCTTCGGATGTGGTAGCGCCTATGCAACGGATGCGGCCACGGGCCAACGCCGGCTTGAGGATGTTGGCGGCGTCCCCGGTGCCATCTCGGTCGCCAGCACCAACAATCATGTGCATCTCGTCTATGAAGAGGATGAGCTTGCCACGGGCATCCTCCACCAGCTTGATGGCATCCTTCAAGCGCTGCTCAAACATGCCGCGCCACTGAGTCCCCGCGACCATCGCCCCGACGTCGAGCTCCGCCACGCGGGCCCCGGCGAGCGCGGCGGGGACCGCCCCAGCTGCGATGCGCTGGGCGAGGCCCTCGACGATGGCCGTCTTGCCGACGCCGGCCGCCCCGACAAGCGCGGCGCAGTTCTTGGTCCGGCCACAGAGGATGCAGATGACGCGGTCGATCTCGTCGTCGCGGCCGATGACCGGATCAGCCCCGGCGGGGTCCAAGGTCTTGAGGAAGGCCGGCCTGGAGGTGAAGAGGGACCTGAGCTCTTCCTCGTACAGCCTCAACGCTGTACAGGCCAATCCAACGGCAGTGACGGACAATACTCTGATCATGGCCTTCTCCCCCTCCCCCATCCCGTTTGATCGATAACATAACGTGATCGAAGACCAGGAGCGACCTGGTTTTGAAGCTGGCTGGGTAGATTCTCTCGGAGGCTAGCCATAGCTACTACGGCAACCAATAAAAGGCTGGATTTGATCGATTTCTTGAGCAGCACGCCACGCTGAATCCCCGTGGATGGTCCCACCTAATTCTGTATAGTCAAATAATATGGCTAAAATTAAATTTCAAAAAACAAATATGGCTAGTACCTCGGTCGACCGGTCCCGCTCCCAGATCAGTCGACTCGCCATCTGTTTGATGTGAGGCACAACGGCCGTTTGATCTCCTTTACACGTCATCGTCTTCCCCGGCAAGCACAGGAAAAAGGGCCCTCAGCTAGCCCTGTGGTCGCAACATCGTCACCTGCCGGTTCCAGCACTGTGCGCTCGCGGATGCAACATCCCTACTGGCCGGCTCCAGCATGCAGCAGATTCTGGAGACGGGAGACAGCTCTGGAGACACAAATGTGGGTGGGGCCCATATGGGACATGTCGATTGCGGGAGGTGGCCGGCGCGAGGCTTGATCGGTCGCCGATTCTCAAGGTTTTCCAAATAATATGGCCAACGCTAGGCATCAACCCGATTATCCCAACGCAAGGATTTGTCACCTTGCTAGCCGCCCAATTAGCATGTTCGGGACCGTTAGATGAAATCCTCAGTCGTCCTTATCGCGTCATCGCCCGATCATCTTGGAGGCCCGCAAGAGGCCATCTCCCCCGCACCATGTAGCATCGCCGGCTGCCATCACAGCACTATCAATCTCATTGCAACTCAAAGCACCCTCAACGGCCTTTTCAGCACGGTGCTTCCTTCACAACACCGGCTTGCAGCACACCACCGCAACACTCCCTTGTCATACCCATCTCTGGCCTCACAGCACCGGTGGACACAGTTGCAGCATCGCACTCGCAGAAAATCCTGTCAGCATCACACCACAATCGTGCCCCCTCGCCGTACTCATTCCTGGCCTTCCAACAATGGTTACCACTGTTGCAGCATCGCTTGCTTGTTTGGCACTCTGCTTGTAGCTTGCCACAGCGCCGCTAGCATCCCTGGAAGACCTTTGCAGGAGCGAGCAAGCACACTGTCGCTTGAAAGAAAAAGAATTGTGGAAGCGTATGCAGTTCGGCAAGGACGCGTAAGTGTTATATAGAGATGACAGATTACAAGAGGAGGCGCAGGTTGTTACTAGGCTTGGCCTCTACTCCAAGCTACACAAAGATAAACCTTTCCTAGCTAACAACCTGCCGCCCAAGATTACACGCACGTATACACAAGACGTGACAACATGTCACAAAATACTAGCCTATACAATTTCTACAAGCCTATCATTTAACATCCTCCCTCAAACTTAACTCATCAAGGTTCAGATTGTTCTTGAAGGCTTGAAACTGTCGAACTTGTAGAGGCTTAGTAAACCCATCAGCAACTAGATCTCCTGTTGGGATGAACTGTATTTCTAGTAGCTTCTGTGCTGCTCTTTCACGAACAAAGTGATAATCAATTTCTATGTGTTTTGTTCTGGCATGAAATACAGGATTTGCAGAGAGATACGTTGCACCCAAGTTGTCACACCATAGTTGTGACACATGTGATCTTCCAATTCCTAGTTCATCAAGTAGAGTTTCTATCCACTTTACCTCAGCAGTTACATTTGTCAGAGACTTATATTCTGCTTCAGTACTGGAACGTGATATTGTTGCTTGTTTCTTTGCATTCCAAGATATAAGATTAGACCCAAGGAAAACAGCAAAACCTCCAGTAGATCTCCTGTCATCTGGACACCCAGCCCAATCCGCATCAGAGAATGCACTTATTGCAGTTGATGGAGACCTACATATAGCTTAAGTCCTATGTAAAGAAGTAGGTGTTGGGGAACGTAGTAATTTCAAAAAAAATCCTACAAACACGCAAGATCATGATGATGCATAGCAACGAGAGGGGAGAGTGTGTCCACGTACCCTCGTAGACCGAAAGCGGAAGCGTTAGAACAACGCGGTTGATGTAGTCCTACGTCTTCACGATCCGACCGATCCAAGTACCGAACGCACGGCACCTCCGAGTTCAGCACACATTCAACTTGATGACGTCCCACGAACTCCGATCCAGCAGAGCTTCGAGGGACAGTTCCGTCAACATGATGGCGTGATGACGGTGATGATGATGCTACCGACGCAGGGCTTCGCCTAAGCATCGCTACGATATGACCGAGGTGGATTATGGTGGAGGAGGCACCGCACACGGCTAAAAGATCAATGATCAATTGTTGTGTCTCCAAGGGGTGCCTCCCTCCCCGTATATAAAGGAGTAGAGGAGGGGGAGGGCCGGCCCTCTCTAGGGCGCGCCATAGGGGAGTCCTACTCCCACCGGGAGTAGGATTCCCCCCTTCCAAGTTGGAGTAGGAGAGGTGGGAAAGAGGAGGGAGAGGAGAAGGAAAGGGGGGTCGGGCCCCTCACCCAATTCGGATTGGGCTTGGGGGGCGCCCCCCCCCCCCTCCTATGCTTCCTCCTCCTCTATTCCACTAAGGCCCATACACTTACTGGGCGGTTCCGGTAACCTCCCGGTACTCCGGTAAATTCCCGAATTCACCCGGAACCATTCCGATGTCCAAATATAGTCATCCAATATATGGATCTTTACGTCTCGACCATTTCGAGACTCCTCGTCATGTCCATGATCATATCCGGGACTCCGAACTACCTTCGGTACATCAAAACATATAAACTCGTAATATCGATCTTCACAAAACTTTAAGCGTGCGGACCCTACGGGTTCGAGAACTATGTAGACATGACCGAGACATGTCTCCGGTCAATAACCAATAGCGGAACCTGGATGCTCATATTGGTTCCTACATATTCTACGAAGATCTTTATCGGTCAAACCGCATAACGGCATACTTGTTCCCTTTGTCATCGGTATGTTACTTGCCCGAGATTCGATCGTCGGTATCTCAATACCTAGCTCAATCTCATTACCGGCAAGTCTCTTTACTCGTTCCGTAGTGCATCATCTCGTAACTAACTCATTAGTCACATTGCTTGCAAGGCTTATAGTGATGTGCATTACCGAGAGGGCCCAGAGATACCTCTCCGATAATTGGAGTGACAAATCCTAATCTCGATCTATGCCAACTCAACAAGTACCATCGGAGACACCTGTAGAGCACCTTTATAATCACCCAGTTACGTTGTGACGTTTGGTAGCACACAAAGTGTTTCCTCTGGTAATCGGGAGTTGCATAATCTCTTAGTCATAGGAACATGTATAAGTCATGGAGAAAGCAATAGCAGTAAACTAAACGATCAAGTGCTAAGCTAACGGAATGGGTCAAGTCAATCACATCATTCTCCTAATGATGTGATCCCATTTATCAAATGACAAATCATGTCTATGGTTAGGAAACTCAACCATCTTTGATTAACGAGCTAGTCAAGTAGAGGCATACTAGTGACACTATGTTTGTCTATGTATTCACACATGTATTATGTTTCCGGTTAATACAATTCTAGCATGAATAATAAACATTTATCATGAAATAAGGAAATAAATAATAACTTTATTATTGCCTCTAGGGCATATTTCCTTCAGTCTCCCACTTGCACTAGAGTCAGTAATCTAGATTACACAGTAATGATTCTAACACCCATGGAGTCTTGGTGTTGATCATGTTTTGCTCGTGGAAGAGGCTTAGTCAACGGGTCTGCAACATTCAGATCCGTATGTATCTTGCAAATATCTATGTCTCCCACCTGGACTTGATCCCAGATGGAATTGAAGCGTCTCTTGATGTGCTTGGTTCTCTTGTGAAATCTGGATTCCTTTGCCAAGGCAATGGCACCAGTATTGTCACAAAAGATTTTCATTGGACCCGATGCACTAGGTATGACACCTAGATCGGATATGAACTCCTTCATCCAAACTCCTTCATTTGCTGCTTCCGAAGTAGCTATGTACTCTGCTTCACACGTAGATCCCGCCACGACGCTTTGTTTAGAACTGCACCATTGACAGCTCCACCGTTCAATATAAACATGTATCCGGTTTGCGATTTAGAATCGTCCAGATCAGTGTCAAAGCTCGCATCGACATAACCATATACGACGACCTCTTTGTCACCTCCATAAACGAGAAACATATCCTTAGTACTTTTCAGGTATTTCAGGATGTTCTTGACCGCTGTCGAGTGATCCACTCCTGGATTACTTTGGTACCTCCCTGCTAAACTAATAGCAAGGCACACATCAGGTCTGGTACACATCATTGCATACATGATAGAGCCTATGGCTGAAGCATAGGGAACATCTTTCATTTTTCTCTCTATCTTCTGGAGTAGTCGGGCATTGAGTCTGACTCAACTTCACACCTTGTAACACAGGCAAGAACCCTTTCTTTGCTTGATCCATTTTGAACTTCTTCAAAACTTTATCAAGGTATGTGCTTTGTGAAAGTCCAATTAACCGTCTTGATCTATCTCTATAGATCTTGATGCCCAATATATAAGCAGCTTCACCGAGGTCTTTCATTGAAAAACTCTTATTCAAGTATCCTTTTATGCTATTAAGAAATTCTATATCATTTCCAATCAACAATATGTCATCCACATATAATATTAGAAATGCTACAGAGCTCCAACTCACTTTCTTGTAAATACAGACTTCTCCAAAAGTCTGTATAAAACCATATGCTTTGATCACACTATCAAAATGTTTATTCCAACTCCGAGAGGCTTGCACCAGTCCATAAATGGATCGCTGGAGCTTGCACACTTTGTTAGCTCCCTTTGGATCGACAAAATCTTATGGTTGCATCATATACAACTCTTCTTCCAGAAATCCATTCAGGAATGCAGTTTTGACATCCATTTGCCAAATTTCATAATCATAAAATGCGGCAATTGCTAACATGATTCGGACAGGCTTAAGCATCGCTACGGGTGAGAAAGTCTCATCGTAGTCAACCCCTTGAACTTGTCAAAAACCTTTCGCAACAAGTCGAGCTTTGTAGACAGTAACATTACCGTCAACATCAGTCTTCTTCTTGAAGATCCATTTATTCTCTATGGCTTGCCGATCATCGGGCAAATCAACCAAAGTCCACACTTTGTTCTCATACATGGATCCCATCTAAGATTTCATGGCCTCGAGCCATTCTGCGGAATCTGGGCTCACCATCGCTTCTTCATAGTTCGTAGGTTCGCCTTGGTCAAGTAACATGACCTCCAGAATAGGATTACCGTACCACTCTGGTGCGGATCTTACTCTGGTTGACCTACGAGGTTCGGTAGTAACTTGATATGAAGTTTCATGATCAATATCATTAGCTTCCTCACTAATTGGTGTAGGTGTCACAGGAACCGGTTTCTGTCGTGAACTACTTTCCAATAAGGGAGCAGGTACAGTTACCTCATCAAGTTCTACTTTCCTCCCACTCACTTCTTTCGAGAGAAACTCCTTCTTTAGAAAGGATCCATTCTTAGCAACAAATGTCTTTCCTTCAGATATGTGATAGAAAGTGTACCCAATAGTTTCCTTTGGGTATCCTATGAAGACACATTTCTCCGATTTGAGTTCGAGCTTATCAGGTTGAAGCTTTTTCACATAAGCATCGCAGCCCCAAACTTTAAGAAACGACAACTTTGGTTTCTTGCCAAACCAATGTTCATAAGGCGTCGTCTCAACGAATTTCGATGGTGCCCTATTTAACGTGTATGCAGCCGTCTCTAAAGCATAACCCCAAAACGATAGCGGTAAAGCAGTAAGAGACATCATAGATCGCACCATATATAGTAAAGTACGATTACGACATTCGGACACAACATTACGCTATGGTGTTCTGGGTGGCGTGAGTTGCGAAACTATTCCACATTATTTCAAATGTCGACCAAATTCGTAACTCAAATATTCTCCTCCACGATCAGATCGTAGAAACTTTATTTTCTTGTTACGATGATTTTCCACTTCACTCTGAAATTCTTTGAACTTTTCAAATGTTTCAGACCTCTGTTTCATTAAGTAGATATACCCATATCTTCTCAAATCATCTGTGAAGGTGAGAAAATAACGATACCCACCGCGAGCCTCAATATTCATCTGACCACATGCATCAGTATGTATGATTTCCAATAAATCTGTTGCTCGCTCCATTGTTCCAGAGAACGGCGTTCTAGTCATCTTGCCCATGAGGCATGGTTCGCAAGTACCAAGAGATTCATAATCAAATGATTCCAGAAGTCCATCAGTATGGAGTTTCTTCATGCGCTTTACACCAATATGACCCAAACGGCAGTGCCACAAACAAGTTGCACTATCATTATCAACTCTGCATCTTTTGGCTTCAACATTATGAATATGTGTATCACTACTATTGAGATTCAGCACAAATAGACCACTCTTCAAGGGTGCATGACCATAAAATATATTACTCATATAAATAGAACAACCATTATTCTCAGATTTATCGCATCAAACAAGATCCAGATATAATGTTCATGCTTAACGCTGGCACCAAATAACAATTATTCAGGTCTAAAACTAATCCCGAAGGTAGATGTAGATCAGGTAGCGTGTCGACGGCAATCACATCGACTTTGGAACCATTTCCCACGCGCATCGTCACCTCGTCCTTAGCCAGTCTTCCTTTATTCGTAGTCCTTGTTTTGAGTTGCAAATGTTAGCAATAGAACCAGTATCAAATACCCAGGTGCTACTGCGAGCTCTAGTAAGGTACACATCAATAACATGTATATCACATATACCTTTGTTCACCTTGTCATCCTTCTTATCCGCCAAATACTTGGGGCAGTTCCGCTTCCAGTGACCAGTCTGTTTGCAGTAGAAGCACTCAGTCTCAGGCTTAGGTCCAGACTTAGGTTTCTTCTCTTGAGCAGCAACTTGTTTGTCGTTCTTCTTGAAGTTCCCCTTCTTCTTCCTTTTACCATTTTTCATGAAACTGGTGGTCTTGTTGACCATCAACACTTGATGCTCCTTCTTGATTTCTACCTCCGCAGCCTTTAGCATTGCGAAGAGTTCGGGAATTGTCTTATCCATCCCTTGCATATTATAGTTCATCACGAAGCTCTTGTAGCTTGGTGGCAGTGATTGAAGAATTCTGTCAATGACACTATCATCCAGAATATTAACTCCCAGTTGAATCAAGTGATTGTTATACCCAGACATTTTGAGTATATGTTCACTGACAGAACTATTCTCCTCCATCTTGCAGCTGTAAAACTTATTGGACACTTCATATCTCTCAATTCGGGCATTTGCTTGAAATATTAACTTCAACTCCTGGAACATCTCATATGCTTCATGACGTTCAAAACGTCGTTGAAGTCCCGGTTCTAAGCTGTAAAGTATGGCACACTGAACTATCGAGTAGTCATCGGCTTTGCTTTGCCAGACGTTCTTAACGTCGTCAGTTGCGTCTGCAGCAGGCCTGGCACCCAATGGTGCTTCCGGGACGCAATTCTTCTGTGCAGCAATGAGGATAATCCTCAAGTTATGGACCCAGTCCATGTAATTGCTACCATCATCTTTCAACTTTGCTTTCTCAAGGAACGCATTAAAATTCAACGAAACAACAGCACGGGCCATCTATCTACAACAACATAGACAAGCAAAATACTATCAGGTACTAAGTTCATGATAAATTTAAGTTCAATTAATCATATTACTTAAGAACTCCCACTTAGATAGGCATCCATCTAATCATCTAAGTGATCACGCGATCCATATCAACTAAACCATTACCGATCATCACGTGAGATGGAGTAGTTTTCAATGGTGAACATCACTATGTTGATCATATCTACTATATGATTCACGCTCGACCTTCGGTCTCAGTGTTTCAAGGCCATATCTGCATATGTTAGGCTCGTCAAGTTTAACCCGAGTATTCTGCATGTGCAAAACTGTCTTACACCCGTTGTAGATGAACGTTGAGCTTATCACACCCGATCGTCACGTGGTGTCTCGGCACGATGAACTTTGGCAACGGTGCATACTCAGGGAGAACACTTTTACCTTGAAATTTAGTGAGAGATCATCTTATAATGCTACCGTCAATCAAAGCAGAATAAGATGCATAAAGGATAAAGATCACATGCAATCAATATAAGTGATATGATATGACCATCATCATCTTGTGCCTTTGATCTCCATCTCCAAAGCACCGTCATGATCACCATCGTCACCGGCGCGACACCTTGATCTCCATTGTAGCATCGTTATCGTCTCGCCAACTATTGCTTCTACGACTATCGCTACCGCTTAGTGATAAAGTAAAGCAATTACAGGACGATTGCATTGCATACAATAAAGCGACAACCATATGTCTCCTGCGAGTTGTCGATAACTCTATTACAAAACATGATCATCTCATACAATAAAATATAGCATCATACCTTGACCATATCACATTACAGCATGCCCTGCAAAAACAAGTTAGACGTCCTCTACTTTATTGTTGCAAGTTTTACGTGGCTGCTACGGGTGAGCAAGAACCGTTCTGACCTACACATCAAAACCACAACGATATTTCGTCAAGTTAGTGTTGTTTTAACCTTCACAAGGACCGGGCGTAGCCACACTCGGTTCAACTAAAGTTGGAGAAACAGACACCCGCCAGCCACATGTGTGCAAAGCACGTCGGTAGAACCAGTCTTGCGTAAGCGTACGCGTAATGTCGGTCCGGGCCGCTTCATCCAACAATACCGCCGAACAAAGTATGACATGCTGGTAAGCAGTATGACTTGTATCGCCCACAACTCACTTGTGTTCTACTCCTGCATATAACATCTACGCATAAACCTGGCTCTGATACCACTGTTGGGGAACGTAGTAATTTCAAAAAAAAATCCTACAAACACGCAAGATCATGGTGATGCATAGCAACGAGAGGGGAGAGTGTGTCCACGTATCCTCGTAGACCGAAAGCGGAAGCGTTATAACAACGCAGTTGATATAGTCATGCGTCTTCATGATCCAACTGATCCAAGTACCGAACGTGCGGCACCTCCGAGTTCAGCACACGTTCAGCTTGATGACGTCCCACGAACTCCGATCTAGCAGCGCTTCGAGGGAGAGTTCCGTCAGCACAACGGCGTGATGACGGTGATGATGATGCTACTGACGGAGGGCTTCGCCTAAGCACCGCTACGATATGACCGAGGTGGATTATGGTGGAGGGGGGCACCGCACACGGCTAAAAGATCAATGATCAATTGTTGTGTCTCCAAGGGGTGCCTCCCTCCCCGTATATAAAGGAGTAGAGGAGGGGGAGGGCCGGCCCTCTCTAGGGCGCGCCATAGGGGAGTCGTACTCCCACCGGGAGTAGGATTCCCCCCCTTCCAAGTTGGAGTAGGAGAGGTGGGGAAGAGGAGGGGGAGAAGAAGGAAAGGGGGGCCAGCCCCCTCACCCAATTCGGATTGGGCTTGGGAGGGGGGCGCCCCCTCCTATGCTTCCTCCTCCTCTATTCCAGTAAGGCCCTGATACGTCTCCAACGTATCTATAATTTATGAAGTATTCATGCTATTATATTATTCTTCTAGGATGTTTTATATGCATTTATATGATTTTTGGGACTAACCTATTAACCTAGAGCCCAGTGCCAGTTTTTGTTTTTTCCTTGTTTTTGAGTTTTACAGAAAAGGAATACCAAACGGAGTCCAATTGACGTGCCAATTTTTGATGATATTTTATGGACCAAAAGAAGCCCCCGAAGTAAAAGAGTTGGGCCAGAAGAGTCCCGAGCTGTCCACGAGGGTGGAGGGCCCCCCTGGGCGTGGGCCCCTGCCTCGTGGATGACCCGGAGACTCCCCTGGCGTGAAACCGACGCCAAAAATTCCTATAAATACAGAAACCCCCAGAAGATAACCTAGATCGGGAGTTCCGCCGCCGCAAACCTCCAGAGCCACGAAAAACCAATCGGGACCCTGTTCCGGCACCCTGCCGGAGGGGGGATCCATCACCGGTGGCCATCTTCATCATCCCGGCGCTCTCCATGATGAGGAGGGAGTAGTTCACCCTCGGGGCTGAGGGTATGTACCAGTAGCTATGTGTTTGATCTCTCTCTCTCTCTCTCTCGTGTTCTTGATTTGGCACGATCTTGATGTACCACGAGCTTTGCTATTATAGTTGGATCTTATGATGTTTCTCCCCTTCTACTCTCTTGTAATGGATTGAGTTTTCCCTTTGAAGTTATCTTATCGGATTGAGTCTTTAAGGATTTGAGAACACTTGATGTATGTCTTGCCGTGCTTATCTGTGGTGACAATGGGATATCACGTGATCCACTTGATGTATGTTTTGGTGATCAACTTGAAGGTTCCGCCCATGAACCTATGCATAGGGGTTGGCACACGTTTTCGTCTTGAATCTCCGGTAGAAACTTTAGGGCACTCTTTGAAGTACTTTGTGTTGGTTGAATAGATGAATCTGAGATTGTGTGATGCATATCGTGTAATCATACCCACGGATACTTGAGGTGACATTGGAGTATCTAGGTGACATTAGGTGTTATTCTAGTACGAACTCTATGATAGATTGAACGGAAAGAATAGCTTCGTGTTATTTTACTACGGACTCTTGAATAGATCGATCAGAAAGGATAACTTTAAGGTGGTTTCATACCCTACAATAATCTCTTCGTTTGTTCTCCGCTATTTGTGACTTTGGAGTGACTCTTTGTTGCATGTTGAGGGATAGTTAAATGATCCAATTATGTTATTATTGTTGAGAGAACTTGCACTAGTGAAAGTATGAACCTTAGGACTTGTTTCCTAGCATTGCAATACCGTTTACGCTCACTTTTACCACTTGTTACCTTGCTGTTTTTATATTTTCAGATTACAAAAACCTATATCTACCATCCATATTGCACTTGTATCATCATCTCTTCGCCGAACTAGTGCACCTATACAATTTACCATTGTATTGGGTGTGTTGGGGACACAAGAGACTCTTTGTTATTTGGTTCCAGGGTTGCTCGAGAGAGACCATCTTCAACCTACGCCTCCCATGAATTGATAAAACTTAGGACATCCACTTGAGGGAAATTTGCTACTGTCCTACAAACCTCTGCACTTGGAGGCCCAACAACGTCTACAAGAAGAAGGTTGCGTAGTAGACATCAGGCCCAATAAGGCCCATACACTTACCGAGGGGTTCCGGTAACCTCCCGGTACTCCGGTAAATTTACGAATTCACCCGGAACCATTCTGATGTCCAAATACAGTCGTCCAATATATCGATCTTTACGTCTCGACCATTTTGAAACTCCTTGTCATGTCTGTGATCATATCCGGGACTCCGAACTACCTTCGGTACATCAAAACATATAAACTCATAATACCGATCGTCACCGAACTTTAAGCGTGCGGACCCTACGGGTTCGAGACCTATGTAGACATGACCGAGACACGTCTCCAGTCAATAACCAATAGCAGAACCTGGATGCTCATATTGGTTACTACATATTCTACGAATATCTTTATCGGTCAAACCGCATAACAACATATGTTGTTCCCTTTGTCATCGGTATGTTACTTGCCCAAGATTCGATCGTCGGTATCTCAATACCTAGCTCAATCTCGTTACCGGTAAGTCTCTTTACTCGTTCCGTAGTGCATCATCCCGTAACTAACTCATTAGTCACATTGCTTGCAAGGCTTATAGTGATGTGCATTACCGAGAGGGCCCAGAGATACCTCTCTGACAATCGGAGTGACAAATCCTAATCTCAATCTATGCCAACTCAACAAGTACCATCAGAGACACCTGTAGAGCACCTTTATAATCACTCAGTTATGTTGTGACATTTGGTAGCACACAAAGTGTTTCCTCCGGTAATCGGGAGTTGCATAATCTCTTAGTCATAGGAACATGTATAAGTCATGGAGAAAGCAATAGCGGTAAACTAAACGATCAAGTGCTAAGCTAACGGAATGGGTCAAGTCAATCACATCATTCTCCTAATGATGTGATCCCGTTAATCAAATGACAACTCATGTCTATGGTTAGGAAACTCAACCATCTTTGATTAACGAGCTTGTCAAGTAGAGGCATACTAGTGACACTATGTTTGTCTATGTATTCACACATGTATTATGTTTCTGGTTAATACAATTCTAGCATGAAAAATAAACATTTATCATGAAATAAGGAAATAAATAATAACTTTATTATTGCCTCTAGGGCATATTTCTTTCAGTAGGAACATGCAATAATTGACAGACCTTATTTACATGAAATGATATGTCAGGTCTAGTCAAAGTTAAGTACTGAAGTGCACCAACTATGCTTCTGTACTTTGTTCCCTCTTCTATGCTTAATGCTTTCCCTTCATGCAATGACAGCTTATCAGTAGTAGACATAGGTGTATTGGAAGGTTTATAGTCCTTCATGCCTACCCGTTTAATTATGTCTCTGGCATACTTTTCTTGAGTTAACATAATACCATCATGCATTTTTTAACTTCAATGCCTAGGAAATAATGCAATTCTCCCAAGTCTTTGAGTGCAAACTCACTTCTCAAATTCTTTAGCAGAGCTGAGGTAGCATCTTGTGATGAACTAGCAACAATTATATCATCAACATAAATTAACATAAAGATGATCACCTTCCCTTTCTTGAAGAAGAACAAAGAAGTATCTCCCTTTGAAGCTCGAAAGCCCAGTTGCTGCAGTTTCGTACTCAGTCTTGAATACCAGGCTCTGGGGGCCTGCTTTAGACCATACAAGGCCTTGTCCAACTTACATACATGATGCGGTTTCAAGCCATCCTCAAATCCAGGCAGCTACCACATATAAACCTCTTCCTCGAGAACGCCATGTAGAAACGCATTATGTACATCCAATTGACGAAGGATCCAACCCATGGAAACAGCAATAGACAGAACAAGTCTAATAGTAGCAGCTTTAACAACTAGGCTAAACGTGTCCTCATAATCAATACCATAGCGCTGCTTAAAGCCTTTAGCCACTAGTCTAGCCTTGTATCTGTCTATTGTGCCATCATACTTTCTTTTGATCTTGTATACCCACTTACAATCGATTACATTCCTCCCTTGCTTAGGAGAAACCAAATGCCAAGTCTGATTTTCCATGAGAGCTTCATATTCTATATTCATAGCTTTTTGCCAATTATCATTACTTAGTGCCTCTGCTAAACTTTGAGGTTCACCTGTGGATGCAAAGTTTGCAAACTTGAAATTCTTTTCATACCTGACTGTCCCATCCTTGAACTTTGATGGCTTTAAAATACCTTTTTGTGCACGTGTAGTGATTCGTAATGGTGTATGATCATGTACCGAGTCAGCAGCCACAGAAGATCCGAGCCCATCACCTCGTACCCGATCCGAGCGAGTAGGTATGGACGAATCTCCCTCGACCGCCGCGCTCCTGACTGGGCTTGGATCCCGTGCGGGTGCGCCATGCGACGCACTGCCTGGGCTCGGGTCCTGTGCGCGTGGGCCAGGCGACGCACCACCCACGCCATGTGATGACGAAAATGCGCCGAGCCCTCCTGTACGGGAGCCTGACGCGTGGCGCGTACCAGACGAAGGCGAGGGGGGATCGGGTCCACCCGACCAATCACCACCGGACCCGCCCGACCAACCTCCAGGGGAATCAGGTGGCGACAGGAGATCTGTCTGGGGATCCGCATGCGCGCCAGCCGGCCCATTGGCACCAAATCTCGCGGGATCAGCGCCCGCAGGCGCATCTGCCTCGTGTTTCACACTAGGCGTTCTCTGTTGCTGCATAAAATCATGATTTGGAGTGCTGTTTTTTTTTCACTGTTGTCTCCATTAGGGTTAGGATTATTAAACGAATGATCATCAACAATATGTTCACCCCCTTGATCAGTAGGATTTAATAAATCTGGAGAGAGCAAAAGGATCTCAGCACGTAGACGAGCACCGGCGTTAGGATGGAGTGTAGAGAAGGGGAATACGTTTTCATCAAACACAACATCCCTGAAAATATAGACACGCCCGGTGGAAATATCAAGGCACTTGAAGGCTTTGTGAAGATTGCTATACCCGAGAAAAGCACATTGCTTGGAGCGAAATTTAAGCTTGTGATTATTGTAAGGTCGGCGACTGGGCCAGCAGGCACACCCAAAAATTCTTAGGATGGAATAGTTGGGTTTTTCATGAAAGAGACGTTCAAACGGTGTTTCAAAGTTGATTACTTTGCTAGGAATCCGATTTATCAAGTAGGTTGCGGCAATGAAAGCTTCATCCCAGAACTTCAAGGGCATAGAAGCTTGAGCAAGAAGAGACAGACCTACTTCAACGATATGACGATGTTTCCTCTCAGCTGAACCATTCTGTTGGTGAGCATGAGGACAAGAGACATGGTGAGATATACCTATTTTGGTAAAGGAGTTTAGTTTAACATACTCCCCTCCCCAATTTGTTTGGGGAGCAAGAATTTTGCGATCAAATTGTCGTTCTACAAGAGTCTGAAAATCATGAAATTTTTGAAACACCTCAGACTTGTGTTTGATAAGATAGATCCATGTAAATTTATTGAAATCATCTATGAAACTCACATAATATTGCTTTCTTCCTACTGTTTCAACAGCAGGACCCCAAACGACAGAGAACACAAGCTCTAAGGGGTTGTTTGGTTAGCGAGCTTTTAGAGAACCAGTTAGCTATAAATGTGTTTTAGATTCTAACCAACTAAAACTTTGTTTGGCTTATCTAACTAATTCTTGGATAAGGAAAATTTGGTTCTCGTAATACCCAAAATTTGCGTTTTTAGAAAAACGGCTCTGAGACGTTTTTGCGCAAACGCGTTTTAGAAAAACCAGCTCAAAGCTCAGCGTGTGGCATCGAGTTGCATGAAGAATGTCTTCCGCCATGACAAACCATGACGGGCGGCGACAATCACGACGTGTACGACTCGATGGATGGAGGCCTGACCTGCCACAACCACGACCGTCGGTGCTGGCGGCCGGCGGCCGGATGGATCGCTGGCGACTGCGCCGTGTACGGCTACACTGACGGCGACCTCCTGGTCCTCGCCGACGGCGCAACGCTGCCCATGTCCTTCAAAAAACTGGAGCGTCACGTCTCGGCGCTCGTTATTTAGCCCCAGCGTGGCCTCCGCCGTGTGTTTGACTGCAATGCATAGTTGCGTATGCACGACACCACGACGGCAGAGTACTACTGTGACACCGACGTGCAGCAGCCCGAGGGAGAGGTTGCGCGGGACCGACGACCTCCTCGCCGGGAGAAACGCCCTGCCACGGCGACGGCGGCATAGCCGCACGCGGAGTCCGGTTGGCCAGATGGAACGTGAGCAGCGGCCAGGGTAGATTCTATGCCGAGGGCGATGACCAGACAGAATCGTTGTGGCCGGAGGGTACACGGTCAGTAACGACGGAGGAGTCCTAGATCGGAGTTTGAAGGTTCGTCAATGGTGGCCGAGCGGTCAAATTAGTAAGAGGTCAAGCGTGAGCTTATGATAGACTAGTTACTATCCAAACAAAGAACTATACAGCCGTGATTTATTACTTTCCTAACCCAAACATAATTTTGCATAAACTCATAATCGATAAAATATATTCTAAAACGGGTTTTGCTAAGAATCAGCTAAAAACTGATTTTCTATATACTCGGGGCCAACGCTCCATATCCAAACAACCCCTAAGGGAAACTTTGACTCACTTATTGAATTTGGATAAGGAAGTTGGTGACTTTTGCCTTTTTGATAGGCATCATATACATACTCTTTATTGAAATAACTGGCCCACGGCAGATTATTTTGACTAATGACTTTGCTAACAATAACAGGAGAAGGATGCCCTAAACATCAGTGCCACCTATCCAGAGATAGCTTGGTGGCACTTAGCACCTGCTTCTTGACGTTGGTGCTCGTGTGCCTAATTGGGTAGAGACCTCTTCTACCCTTGTCTTGAAGGAGTACCTTCCTCGTTCCCCGTTCTTTAACAGAAAAAGAATAAGGACGAATTTCAACAAAGGAATTATTGTCAATGGCAAGACGACTAGCAGAGATGAGACTTTTGTTGGCTTCGGGTACATGAAGAATATTGTTTAAGTGAAGATCACGATCTAGGGCATGAATAGCTGAATGGCCAATATGTTTAATATCCATACCTGAACCACTTGTAGTATGTATCTGCTCGTTGCCGTTGTAGCGGTCGCGTACGGTTAGCTTCTCCAGGTCGCCCGTGATGTGATCGGTGGCACCACTGTCAAGGTACCAGTTGGTGTCCACACCGTACTGCGGAGCTGCAAGATTGGCCGATTTCTCCTCCATACCTTGGTAGGAGTCGTCATAACGTTTGCAGCACTTCCATGCCGGATGGCCCATCTTCCCGCAGATCTGGCATTGTACCCTAGGAGCAGAGGCATGGTTGTTGTAGTTGCCCCCGCTACCGCCGCCGTTGTTGCCCCGTGACCGCCACCGCCACGGCCTCCTGGCTTGGAATAGCCACGGCCGCCGCGATCACCACCATTGCCAGCTTGCCTGCGGCCGCGGTCACCACCTCCACCGCCTTGCTTGCGGCCTCGGGTGGCACTGTTGGCGAAGGACTGCGACCCGCCGCCACGAAGATTTAGCCTTGTCTCGAAGCGGAGCAGCTGCGAGAAAAGCTCGGCTGCAGTAACCGGCTCCACCCTGGAGCACATGGCAGAGACCACCGGATCGAAATCTTCATCGAGTCCGGCTAGGATGTGGGAGACAATGTCTTCCTTGTCCACCCTCTTCCCCGCGGCGATCAGCTCGTCGCAGAGGGTTCTGACCTTCCCGACGTAGTCGGTGATGGATAGGTTGCCCTTCTGCAGATTGGCGAGGGCGATGCGGACATTGGTGGTCTGCGATCGAGTGCGAGATGCAAGCATCCCTTCGACCATGTTCCAGAGCTCCGCCGAGGTGTGACAAGATGCAACCTGGATGGCTATCTCACGAGGAAGGGTCGTCAGAAAATAGGAGAAGACTTGTTGGTCTTGCGCATACCAGGTTTGGAAGTCAGGGTTCGGCGCCTTCGTCGTGGTCTTGCCGTCGAAGGAGGTCACATCGATCTGCATGGGTGGTGGTGGCTATTCAACGTCGAGGTACTTCGCCATCTGGGCTCCCCGGATGGCGGAGAGCACGGTCGCTCGCCACAGGGCCTGGTTGCCCTTGGTAAGCTTCGTTGTGGCGGCGTGAGCGAATGGCGAGGAGAGGAAGGAACTTGAAGACGTCGCCATGGATGAGCTCGAGGATTGCTCTCATTACCGTGAAAGAAAGAGGATTGTGGAAGCGTATGCAGTTCAGCAGGGACGCGTACGTGTTATATAGAGATGGCAGATTACAAGAGGAGGCGCAGGTTGTTACTAGGCTTGGCCTCTACTCCAAGCTACACAAAGATAAACCTATCCTAGCTAACAACCTGCCGCCCAAGATTACACGCACGTATACACAAGACGTGACAACATGTCACAAAATACTAGCCTATACAATTTCTACAAGCCTATCATTTAACACCGCTAGGCCTCGCAATAGCCCCAGCTGCCGGCCTAGAGGAACGCTTGCCTTGTTGCAGCAGCGTGCACTTGCCCGCCTAGCGCAACACCTGCCTTGTTGCAGCATCGTGCATTTGCAGCACAGGCATACGGGATTTTTTTTTTAGAATCATCATCAAGCTTTATAATCACCCTACACCTGGGATTTCATCGGATATTACATGCAGAATGCAGTCAGGCGGTTCGCTAGGCCAAAAACTACAAAGTTCCTTACTAACTCTTTTTCTAGCTAACAAATGAGCTCCTTGGTTCCCTGATCTTCTAACCCAGGAAGCTTTAAAACCTTGAAGAGACCTTCCCAGCAGCTTAATTTCTTCAACGAACAGTCCTGCCGCACTTATGTTTTTTGCCTGGTCATTCAACATGGCCGTCACTCCCTTGCTGTCGACTTCAACGTGCACCCTGGTAGCTCCAGCATGGATCGCCAGCTGCAGGCGCCCCCTCTAAATGCTCCGGCATGGTCTCGAAGAACCACTCCACCTCCACGATCACACAGCTTACACAGAACTCCGTCTGAGTTTGCCTTGAGCCACCCTTGCTCCGGTGCTGGAGAGGAGCACCTCGGTTGCTTTGTATGAATGGCTGTCCATTCTATGATATGCTGATATTCTCTGCAACCACCCTAGGGTCCACAGTCTTTTTCCATCCCTCGCTTCATTCCTTGCGAGCCAAAGACCGTACGCAGCCTGAACCATTAACTCCCGCTCCTGGTCACCGGCATCAACAAACCATCGCAGCAGCCACAAGGCAAGCTCTCCATGGGGTCCGTCAGACACCGGCGGGATCGCCACCGGATTCCCTTTCTCCGAGCTTAACACCTTCCAGAACATAGCTGAATGCGGACACGCCCAGAAGCGATGCAGGACTGTTTCTTCTCAGCACAGGCATACGTTGCAGGGTGCTATGTTATGCAATGGTGGGCGGGGTAGCAGAGCATCGATGCTGAGAGTCAGATGCGCGCGACCGCATAAAACCAGGGGTTGGACGGCAATGGTTGCGAGCTGTGGGAGAGAGAGATTATGGGGTAAGACGCTGCGTTCAGGAGGCAGGCAGATGCGTGAAGGATATTGCTCATGCAGAAAATGAAGATAACAACGGCCAAGACCAGGACTGTCAAAGAGGGGCTTGGCATTGAGAAGGCGGAATTACAATCCTTTTACAGGGTAAAGATCAGGAAACAAAAGGCTAAACAATCGAACCAGCCAAGATAAGATGGCACTTCGCTGTACAATGACCTAAATTAGCTCTGGCAAGCATCTTAAAGAAGAGCGACGTCGCTTCGGACAAGTTCAGCAGCTCCGAGTGATGTGGTGCTCTATTTTCCTTCAAAGAGCCTCCCGTCTCGCTCTTTCGAAATATTACAGGCAACAACCATATAACTAAGTGACAGCCTGAGTCTTTTTTCCTAGTTTTCCTCGCCATGTGAGCAGAGTAGCTTCACCATTTCTTCACGGATGTGCATGGCCTGCAACGCAATGTTGGACATGGAGTAACCGGGGTCAGAAAGATGATTCCGCTTTCACACCTCTTTGGCAAAAGGGCAATGTAGTGTGTGAGATGGGCAGCCGTTTCGACTGGACTGATCACAGAGGACGCAGTTGCCATCATGGGGCCATCTGTTTTTACGTCTATCTGCAGTCCAGTTACGGTTTTAGATTGACAGCCAAGTATAGAATTGCACTTTTGGTTCAGCTTTAAGGTTTTTGACATGCTGTCCCAAATGAGATTTTGACATGAATAATAATTGAATTTTCCTGACAAAGAGCATCTCAAAACTGTAACTATTTTCTTGATAGGAGAAGCACCATGGCTGCACAACATGCATGTCAGAACAAATGTGGTCAAGCTATGAAGGCGACCATTCCGTTCAGTGAATTTATACATACCTAGAGTCCAACTGTTTTTGAAGCGGAATGAGGTGTCTCCTATCCACCCTGAACAAAGAAAACAAAGGCTAAATCTCTTGAGCATCCGTAATCCAACACGCAGATGAGACAGAGCATAGGGCATCACATTGACAAGAAAGGAGCCAAATCTTTACCTTAGGAGGTGGTGTCGTGGTCAGACCCGGAGTGGGGATGTCTTCAGTTTTCTGAACAGCAGCAAGTCCATGTGAAGGCGACATATCTCCTTGCAAAGTATCACTGACATCATCAGCTAGAAGAGAAACAACACAGCTACATGAACCACTCCTGGATGCTGCTGGACTATGATAGAAAACAGACAAATGAGGCTGCTGGACTTCGCTAGAAAACAGATGAATGAGGCTGTAGGCCTAGAAGTGCATCAATCATGTGAACCTGGAAGGACGGTACCTCTTGCTCGTTTAGATAACACTTATTGGGGATCAACACGACAAAGCAATACTGGACCGTGTCGAAGAGAACAAACTTGGCCTCGGAACCATCATCATGGACCGGGTAGCATATATCCGGTACCTGCAACGCTAGAGTGGATGAGCACAAAAGAGAGGGACCCAAGGGCAGCAAGGAGACAAAAATGTCAGTATAGGCATACCTAGGAACGCATCCATCCCATTGCAGTCAGGGTCTGAGCACTTATACGCAGCTGCACAAGGCGCTGACGACTTATGGCATGCTGCAAAAACAGAACCACCATCACTGGGTAGCTAGGACTAAGCCCCATAACGATGAAAGTGCAGAAGAAGTGGACATCCTGTCAACGTAGACAAGACACAAGCATGTATGAGCAATAGGAGCAACAGTCTCATATCCTGGCAACATCCAACATGAGTAAGGCATGTGATTACCTGGTCTTCAAACAAATCGAGGTCAAGCAATTCCTGAACTGGTTTTGTTTGTAAATTGACTTGTGCGTCGACCTTGGCAGCAGCCCCTGCCCTAGAAAATGGGTTCGTTCTATTACCAGTGGGGCACCATGTAAACCGGATAATAGTAGAAACGAGCCACATCAGTGTTAAGGAGTATTAGTATTGGTCTAGGAGTCCTTATTAGTCTATGTTTAGTTTCCTTACACCTCAAGTCATGTGTAATATATATATGCCCCTTGGGCCTTCAATAAAGATAAGTTGCTTTCCTAACATGGTATTAGAGCCTAGGTTATTTTTTTCTCGCACGCCGCAACTCGTGCTCGTACTGATCGGTTCCGTATCGATCTCGTATTTTTCCTCGATCCTATCTCCTTGCTGACGTGATCTGCTCATGTCTGGCTGCTGCTAGCTTTTATGCTGCTCATCTCCTTCTGGTCGCGCCGATCTGCTGTCCTCCAGCCGAATCCCGCCGCCGGCCGCAGTCTGTCGTGATCTCCAGTCGGATTCCGCCGCCGGCTGCCGTTGTTCCGCCGTTAGCAGATCGCGGTGCCTCGTCTTCTACAGGATTAGGTAGTGGACGAGGATCTCCCATTGGTTGACTGCCTCCATTGACTTTGTTGGCTGGCTAGTACGGGTGCTACGAGCCACGTTCACGTGAGGGCCCTGATCTCGTGTGCGTGTTCGTCTCTTGCGCCTGCAGCTAGCTTTCCTACTGCTGCTGTTAGGTTGCTCCTACAAACCACGTGAGGGTCTGTTCTGCTTGTTCGTCTGCATATTCCGCCGCCGGCCGCGGTGTTGCTTCCATCTAAGGCTGGTTTGCTTTGAGTAAAAAAAAAAGTACGATGTCATCAGGCTATGTCGTCGTTCCCCGTTGCCCGGTGGTTTTTGATGGTACAAACTACAGTGAGTTTGTTGGCTTCTTCCGCATTCATATGCGTGGTATTCGTCTCTGGGGTGTTCTGTCTGGCGAGGTCTCTTGTCCGCCGCGCCCGGTTCCTCCCGTGGCTCCTACTCCGCCGACGCCATCGTCCCTTGCTGCGGATGCTCCTCAGGCTGCTAAGGATGCTGCTAAGCTTGCTGATGAGTCTGCAACTCGTGCCTATGAGCAACAGGTTTTGACCTATGAGGAGGCCCTTCACTTTTACCGTGATGCTCTAGCTGGTTACACTCAGTGGTCTGATGATGATGCTCGTGCTGCAGCTGTTCTCACTTCCAGTGTTTTGCCTCAGTTTGCCTCTGACTTTATGGGCCTCGCTACCGCCTTTGCAATGTGGACATATTTTTGTCAGCGCTATCAACCCTCCGGTGATGCCTTGTATCTATCTGTGGTTCGCCAGGAGCATGCTCTTCAGCAGGGTGACTCCACTGTTGATGATTTCTACACACAGAGTTCTGCCATTTGGCGCCAGCTTGACTCCCTTCGCACTGCTGGTTGTCGTACTTGTCAGTGTTGCCAA
Source organism: Triticum aestivum (assembly GCF_018294505.1). Taxonomy (NCBI): domain Eukaryota; kingdom Viridiplantae; phylum Streptophyta; class Magnoliopsida; order Poales; family Poaceae; genus Triticum; species Triticum aestivum. Next base: position 43,781,878 of record NC_057806.1, on the reverse strand, counting down.
GCTGTGCGGGCCGACTTGGAGTTTCATCGCGTCTATGAGTTCTTGTCTCGACTTAGTCCAGAATTTGAGCCACGGCGTGCTCAGTTGTTTGCCCATGGTCGTATTACTCTTATGGAGGCGCTTTCTGAGATTCGGGCTGAAGAGACTCGCCTACGTGGTGCCGGTTTACTTGAGGTTCCCTCTGTGCTTGCTGCTCGAGCTTCTACTACACCGCCTCTTTCACGCTCCAGTGCTCTGCCACTCCTGCCCACTTCTCCTAGTGGTGAGGGCCGCTCTCGTTCTCATTGCGACTACTACAACAAGGATGGTCATCCCGAGTCTGAGTGCTTTCTGAAGAAGCGGCACATGCGCCAGGGGCGCATATCTTCTTCAGGGACTTGTGCTTCTATTCCGACCCCTTCAGCAGTGTCCCTGACTGAGCAGGATATTGTGCGACTTAAGCGTCTACTTGCAGCTTCGGGTTCTTCTTCACCAGGTTCTGCTGGTCTTGTTGTTGACTCTTCTAGCTCAGAGAGACCACCCTCTTCACAGTCAGGAGCACAACACGGGAGCTCTGCTTGGCCCTCTTCACAGTCAGGAACACAACACGGGAGCTCTGCTTGGCCCTCTTCACAGTCAGGAGCGCAACACGGGAGCTCTGCTTGGTCTTGGCCCTCGGCACCATGATTTTTTCTTTCGCTGCCATCGTATCTACTTCATGTGTTTTTTTTATCTTCCTAGTTTTCTATAGTTTCCGCTGCGTCCACCAAATCCGTTGATATTTTGTGTTTTCTCATGTCATGTGAGTCCACCATACCTATGTCTGTCAGCCTTTTTTTTTCTGGTCATTGTCCTCTGTATAGGATTTCTGTGGCCTCTCTTTGCATTGTCGATCTAAGCTCATTCTCTTGCCGCCGAGCTTCTTTCGCCGTCGGTTTTCATGGGCCATGATTCTTTAAGCAATGCTTCATTCTCTTGATGTGCCATCTTCTTTTGACAACCCATCTTCTCTTGATACTTCTCTTGTATCTTCTATCGATGTGGTGTCTTTCTTTGATGTGCCATCTCTTCGTTATCCCCTTTGGCGACTCGACAGGTTTTGAAGACTCTTCATACTACGACGACACTCTCAAGATGCGGATTTGGATTATCATTTTTTTTTAGTATTACACTTCTTCAAATGCAATGCTATTGCATACGCTTGCATTTGAGGGGGGGTGTTAAGGAGTATTAGTATTGGTCTAGGAGTCCTTATTAGTCTATGTTTAGTTCCTTACACCTCAAGTCATGTGTAATATATATATGCCCCTTCGGCCTTCAATAAAGATAAGTTGCTTTCCTAACAATCAGCAGGTGTCACCCGCAAAAAAAAAAAAAATCAGCAGGTGTCAGGAAGACGGGCAAGAGAAGGACAAACAGTGCAAAGGAACATACCTTCTGCTGAACAATCTTATGTCTGCAAATCTTCATTAATGTACCAGCGACACGCAGCACTTCCAGTTACACCTCTACGACCTAGAAAAGCAAGCTTTAGACTTTAATTCCTGGACTAAACAGGCAGGAAGAATGCAACCGTACAAATGGCCTTACCTTCCTATTTCTTGAACAGCGTCCCAACAAACATAGCAATGACCGGTTCTTTCTTGCCCAGTTCAATAACTTCATCAGCAGCAAACTTCAAGGCCATATGACCACCACACTGGTTTGCTTGCCTCTATAAACAGCAAAGTAAATAAAATTGTTATGATAAAGGAAAAGTGATACAGTCATAGATATCAGTACACGTATGTGAGGTCCTTGAGATATATGAGCCTCTTAGTCGATGGCTCAGCCCTGCTTGCACTATGGTACTGAGCGAGCAGCCTCTGATACACCATAAATGAGCCCAAACACGTTTACACGAATAAACCCAAAAAAAACAATTACTATATATGGTAAACAGCAGAACAGAAAGGCATAGGCAGATGGACGGGTAGTAGTGAAATACCTGTGAACTTTTCAGGCATGTCAGTTGGACCAGGGAGCTGAGCCGGCGGAGTTAAAGCGTACAGAACAGGAAGTCTGGCTCAATGCCAGGCCTTGTGAAAGCAGTAGTGAACGAAGTGATCTTGATCATGCAAGATCCCCTCAAGAGGCCTGAATAGATACTTCCTTGAGAGCACAAAGAACTTCCTAAGCTCATATACCATGATTCCTTAAATAAGATCTATGAACTGGTGGACAACCTTCTCTGAAAACTCTGCATAGATGTGGTTTCCCTGTATGTATGGAGAACACAATTTCTGTCAACTGGCATGAGGCACATGTAATATGCAATAGAAGAACTGCCAAGCAAAGGAAAATAAGTAATACCATATTGTCAAGCAAGACCATTCAGTATGTTTAATAGGACCAGTATCTGTTGCACCGCGATGGTGCCACAGTCGTGAAACATAGGCACAGACAATGCAACAAGCGGTGCCAACTTTAAGCTCAGAGAGAGCGTTGAATTCCATCTGGCAGAGAAAGAGCAACCATGAGACTTAGAAAAGCAACCCAAACAGCAGCCAACAGTACCGTAGGGAGAAGAAAACAGCAGCAGTCAGAATATGAACCAGATAACCGGTGATTACCCAAGGAGGAAAATCCAATGAGAATAGACAGTCCAATGAGTGACATAAAGGTGATGTAATGGACTGTCGCACAAACCGCCACAATGACGAGCGTGTGATAGTTGCATCGACTATCAGTGATTATGTCCCGATAACAGACAATATTTGTCAGGTCCTTACCGAAAACTACAACCCATACCACCAAATGGAATATTCGCAAGGCAAAGGACTATCATCAGATAGTACACCACGTAAAGTTCTACCCAAAGCCTCAAAACACCTATTCATTATTAGAGCCTCATCCCAAATGATAAGGGAAGTTTCTTTGGAAAGATTGCTGAGATATGTACCTATCTTTTATGTCACAAACTAATAGCCAGCGGTATCCTGAACCTTGAGTGCACAGTCCTTCCGTCATGCAGAAAGAGCGAAACGGCACCTGAAGACGCAACAGTAAGAACGATTTTCTCGCCCCCTCTAAGGAAATTAACAATAAAGGTCTTTCCAGTAACACCATACCCAGAAACATAGAAAAAAGGCAGAATTTAAGTATACAATCTGTAACAATCTTATAAGCATAATGCTGATCAACATTAAGCATGTTATTAACTGAACAACTGCCTGGATAGAGAGTTCATCAGAATTAGATGACATCTAATCATGGATTAGTCTATCGGCATGAAACATGCCCCCCCCCCCCTAAGTTGCTTTTTGCCGGCAGGTTATAATCAGTTGTTGGCATGAAACGTCTCAACCATCTGTGAAGGACTAACCTGTCCATTCATCGTAACGAAATTTCTGGTCAAGTTTACCAATACATGGCTAACAAACATGCTCTTGATTGAGTTGCTTCAGTCAACAGATACTACTTTAATTCTCCCAGCACCTCAATTATTAGGTCCCTGCCCTAGCAGAAGAAGGAATGGCGACGCCCAACTCAACCTATCCATATATTCAACAGAACAGAGCGAGATGAAGAGGGGGGCTCGGCGGGTACCTGGTCTCCTTGAGGAAGGAAGGGAGGAGATGATCCTGCTCGAGGCGAAGCTTGTATGCCACGATCATGTCGAGGTCGTGGCGGCCCTTGGCCTTGTACACCGCCCGGCGTGGACGTCGGGGCGGTCCGGCCGTGAAGGAATCCGCAGGGAGAGGAGGGCCGCCGCCGCCCTGCGCCTCCACCGGCGAGCCTCAGCGGCCGAGGCGCCCCCAAGCCGCCTCGCTTGGCCGAGGAGCCAGCGCGGGCTGTCGACCGACCATGGCCGCGCCGTTCCCGGTCGTGGAGCCGAGACGAGCCATCCTGGGGACTCGGGGGAGTGGATGGAGAGATTCTCGCGGCGGCGGCGGCGCCGGGATTTGGGGGAAGTGGTTGGAGACGGAGCCGGTCAGGGCAAAGTGGGGTTTCAATCCAAAAATGTTATTCTGATTTATGTTTTCTTCTAATTGCAAGGAACAACAGGCAGAACAACAATGTACCCAAAAAGAATACCAGATACCGTCCGGTCTCGAAGCTTTAAGCGGGGCGATATACGGAGGGTTGGTGATGGCACACAAATCGATTTGTGAAGTGATAACTTTTTTTCTAGACCGATAATTGGTTACCAACACATCCTGATCTACGAGTTTTAACCCCTGAAGGTGGAAACTTAGTGTGAAAAGTATGTGATCTAATCAATCCAGTCTTGGGTCACTGGGGTGAGGGGCTCGTCAGGGATATTTTTTGGCCGATTCGGTGCTGAATCCATATTGTCAATTCCGCTAATGGATGACGGTGAGGACTTTGTTGCATGGCACAATTCAAAAGAGGGCATATTTTCGGTAAAATTAGACTACTATGGCGAGTGGAATCATAAGTTCAGAAGAAGTTATGTCAATGATCATGACACTGAACAAGCAGGAGATAGAGGCTTGGAAAGATTTATGAAAATCTAATGTCACACCAAAAGTTAAAGTTTTCGGTTAGAGAACACTGAAAGAATCGATCCCGCGTGTGAGTATATTAGCACGTATACACGTCGATCATTCGGACCAATGCCCTTTGTGTCCACAGGGATAGAATATTTGAAACATATGTTGTTTACTTGTACTTGCGCAAAGTAAATTTGGACAACAATTTTCTTCGACAACAACGCATTCAGAAAGAGAACGACGCTCAAGCGTCATCGTCATCGGATCTTGCCATCAAAGGTCAGATTCTAGGTTTTCACTCGGAAGAATAAGTCCAAGCATGCCTTCAACAAGATAATGATATAAACACATCATCATTGCCAGGTATAACCAAATTGGGTCTGACCTAGGTTTTTCACCTCAGAGCTCGGGACTGGGTACTGAAGAAGCACCACCAAATTGAAGTCAAACATGTGTTGTCACCACCACTTTTGCACGCCCCCATTAGCTATATGCACTCGGCTAAAAATCCCACCGCCGCCACCGAACAACCATACCCTCTGCGTCAAGTCATCATCCATAGATTACATCTTATCATCGTCCACATTGCAACCGATTTCCATACCCCCCCCCCATTGGGTATCATCTAATAAGTAGGAAAAAATAGCTCCAAGGCCTCGAGTGGGATGACATAAACTCCCTGAAGAGGTGTACATGGTGAATGTGGATGCTTCTTTCAATTCTGAAACCCTCCCATGTGCTAGCTTTAGGATGGTGATTCTAATGGAGGATTGTCGGTGCTTCAGAATTGATGGAGCAACGGATGTGCTTATGGCTAAAGCTCCTAGCGCTCGAGATGGCGTATGGTTTGTTCAACACATGGGGCATTACGGGGCTATTCTCCAGTCTGATAACGAGCAGGTGATTTCCACTCTTAACTCGAGGGGTTTTTCTGCACCTGCAAGTTCGGCAATTTTTTATGACTCCATGCTGCATGCAAAGTGCCTTTGATGATGTTTCCTGTGGGTTGTGCCCTAGGGAAGCAAATGTTGCAGCACATGAGATAGCTAGATCTTTTTTTGTTTTGCTCCGATTTTTGCACCTGGGTTGATGAAACCACTGGCTTTCCCACGCAGTCGCTTATAAATGATGTAACGATCTTTGATAATGAATAAATGCCCCAAGGCTTCTTACAAGAAAAAGATATCGTTGTCAGAAATTATGGGATGTAAATCGTCACGGGGATACTACTAAGAGCACCTAACATCAGTTAAATAATTTGGTAACTAAAAACTGGTTTGAGAGAGAGAGAGAAAGTTTTTTTGTCACCATAAAGTTTTATTCTTTTCGAGCAGATTCAAAAAACCGCGACCAAAAAATTTGAAAATGAAACATGAAACATGAACAAAAGCACATATTAATTGAACAATCTAAATTCTAGGATGAAATGTTGCACAATGAACATATAGCAACATAAAATTAAACACTACTACGATCATCATCCATAGATTCCTAACACTACATTGTGATAGACCTGGCTGTAATTCTAAATTGGCAGTAGACCTACTCCACGGCTTCACCTCTTCCTCCCTACCGAAGAGCTAGGCCCTGAGCTGGTCGAATATCTCGTCAATCACGGTGCCCTCTTGCGCTTATCCTCAAGCTCCCGCTCCCTTTTGCGCTTTGCCTCCTTGGACTCGAAAAACGCTTGGTTCTCGACATGGAGCTGCAGATTCTCCTTGACAAGCTTCGCCACATAGGCGTCATTGTTGGCTTCGGCCCGGCGGTACTCCTTCTCGCCATCATAGGATACGACATGAACGGCTGGGCCAAGGAAGGCCACATAGGGGGCAACATCATGGAAATTGATCTTCGCTCGGCTCCCAAAATAGTGGAGCGTTGTAGTGTCCACACGGGCCGTACGTCTCATCCGTCGTGTTGAAGGTGACAAGCCACGCTCGCATGCTCGTGCCCAGGTCGTGGAACTCCGCCGCGTAGTGGCCCGACAAACGGAGCATCACTCCGCGGTACGGTGAAGAGGAGCTCGGGGTGGTCGGCGCCATGAGGGATGCGATAGCCGGAATCAAGGCGGGAGGGGGAGGGCTGTGGAGGCTGGACAGCAACAATGCGCTGCACAAATTCACCGACACGGCAAATATGCACACTACACAGCCCCCTCCACTTGTGATGAACTTTGAGGACAGCTTCAACCAACAAGTAAGCAGCGGAATAACACAAACAACATGCACATGTGACACAGGATTTAACGTGAAAAAACCTCCTCAACTTGAGGAGTAAAAAACCACGGTTGTGGACCGACCGGTCCACACAACTTCACTATGAGAATGATGAGTACAAAGTCTTCTCTAGAACCTCTAGAGAGATTTACAACACACTCTCCATGTTGCCAACCGGCAACAGCAACAACAACCACAAGAGACAAGGTTTCAGCAAAGCTGAGTTTACACAGCTTCTGTACCCTCCGGTGTTTTGCAAACTGCTCTTAAACCACTAAACCAAACAGCACCAAATTTGGCAGACAAGTAGACACACGAGTTCTTGAGATCCCCTCCAAATTTCAGCTCAATCGGACATCGTTTGCCTACCCAAACTGTTCGTCTCCCAAAACTACTCTGTTTTGAAACTGCAACAGTCAGAGCTGACAAAACCACTCTCAAATCTGATGCTCCACTGACCCAATCCTCAAAACAGCTAATCAGATCGAAGTACTCAAAGTAAGGAACGGGCTCACCAAGTTTGGGGTCGATCCAAGCACGTTTGAGCCTCCAATCACCAGCTTGAACATTGTCTAGTCAGATGCAGCAAATCTGGACAGAACCTCTGCTTCTTCTTCCTCTCTCTCTCAGGTTGTGGTTTCTCTTGTGTGTTCTCTCTCACACTCTCACGAATGGCAGCCACACCCAGCAAGGGGTGGGGTGGCTAGGGTTTTCTCCTTGCTTCCTTCACCAGGAAACACTCACAACCGTTGGATGCAGAACAGATCAACGGTTCATATGTGTTGGACTTGTGTGGGCTGATGTTGGGCTGCCAACACACCTCCTTGTGAAGGGACTTAGCCCAACAAACTCCCCCTCCCGACATCATGGAGGGTCTCACTGCCTTCCGACAGCCATGCCAGCGAGCCGACGGCATACTTCGAGCTTCTTCCTTGTCACCACTTTAGTCAACATATCAGCCATATTGTCATCAGTGTGAACCTTCTCAAGTTGCATTTTCTTGGAATACAACACATCTCGAATCCAATGATAACGGACTTCTATATGCTTAGACCTTGAATGAAAACTTGCATTCTTACTCAAGTGGATAGCACTTTGGTTGTCACAAAACAACACATACTTGTCTTGCTTAAAACCAAGCTCACAAGCCAACCGTTTCAGCCACAATAGCTCTTTGCTCGCCTCTGTTACAGCATTGAATTCAGCTTCAGTTGTATTCAATGCCACACACTTCTGCAGCCTGCTTTGCCATGACACCGCTCCCCCTGCATAGGTAACCAAGTAACCTGAAGTAGACTTTCTTCTGTCAACATCTCCAGCCATGTCAGAATCTGAAAAAAGCAATCAGCTTGGCCTCACCATCACCAAAGCAAAGTTTCAGATTTGTGCTGCCCCGGAGATATCTCAAAATCCACTTCGCGGCTTCCCAATGAGGTCTTCCTGGATTGGACATAAATCTGCTCACAGTACTAACCGCATGAGCAATGTCAGGCCTTGTACACACCATAGCATACATCAAACTCCCAACCGCTGAAGCATAAGGAACATGATGCATTTCCTTTTTCTGCTCATCAGTGGTAGGACATTGCTTTTTGCTCAACTTGAAATGGGTTGCTAGTGGACAACTCACAACTTTAGCATTTTCCATCCTGAACTTCTGAAGTACCTTCTCAATATATTTCTCTTGAGACAAGTACAACTTGTTGCAATTTCTGTCTCGCTCAATTCTCATTCCGAGAATGTTCTTTGCTGGACCTAAGTCTTTCATGGCAAAACATTTGCTCAACTCCTTCTTCAACTTAGCAATCCTAGAGACATTCTTGCCAACAATCAGGATATCATCAACATAGAGCAATAATATGATGAAATCATCACCTGAGAACCTCTGAATAAACACACAATGGTCTGAGCTACACTTCTTGTAGCCTTGCTCCCCCATGACAGTTTCAAACTTCATGTACCATTGTCTTGGTGCTTGTTTCAGGCCATAGAGACTTTTCTTCAGCTTGCACACATAGTCTTCTTTGCCTTTCACAAGAAACCCCTCAGGTTGCTCCATGTATATTTCTTCCTCCAACTCACCATGGAGGAATGCAGTCTTCACATCCATTTGCTCAACCTCCAAGTTGAGACTTGCTGCCATGCCAAGGATTACTCTTATGGATGTCATCTTCACAACCGGAGAAAATATCTCATCATAGTCAATGCCTTTTCTCTGGCCGAATCCTTTTACAACTAGCCTGGCCTTGTACCTTGGATGTGATGTGTGCTCTTCTTGATTGATTCTGTAGACCCACTTGTTCTTCAAAATTTTCTTGCCCTTGGGCAACTTCACCAACTCATAAGTATGATTCTTATGCAAGGAATCCATCTCTTCTTGCATAGCATTTTTCCACTCCTTCTTGTGCTCATCTTCCATTGCATCTGCAAAGCATTCAGGTTCTGAACCGTCACATAATAACACCACATATTGATCTGAGGGATACCTGCTGGAAGAAATTCGACCCCTGTTGGATCTTCTGAGTGGAGCAGCTGGTGGACTTTCTGGTGTCGGTGCTTCCTGCTGATCCGGATCATCAACTTCAGCATCATACTCTTGCTGCTGCTGTTGGGGAGCTTCGTCTTCACCTGCACCACCATGTACAACACCATGTACATCTTCTGCATCTGCTTCAACTTGCACAGGAGATGGAGCTGCAGGAACTGGGTCAGAATCAATCATGTCTTGCTGCTGCTGAGGAGGAACTGTTGGGTTTCGTAGTAATTTCAAAAAAATTCCTACGCACACGCAAGATCATGTGATGCATAGCAACGAGGGGGAGAGTGTTGTCTACGTACCCAACGCAGACCGACTGCGGAAGCGATGACACGACGTAGAGGAAGTAGTCGTACGTCTTCACGATCCAACCGATCAAGCACCGAAACTACAGCACCTCCGAGTTCGAGCACACGTTCAGCTCGATGACGATCCCCGGACTCCGATCCAGCAAAGTGTCGGGGAAGAGTTCCGTCAGCACGACGGCGTGGTGACGATCTTGATGTACTACAGCAGCAGGGCTTCGCCTAAACTCCGCTATAGTATTATCGAGGTATATGGTGGCAGGGGCACCGCACACGGCTAAGGAATAGATCTCAAGGATCAACTTGTGTGTCTAGAGGTGTCCCCTGCCTCCGTATATAAAGGAGTAGAGGGGGGAGGCTGGCCGGCCAAGGAGGGAGGCGCAGGAAGAGTCCTACTCCTTCCGGGAGTAGGACTCCCCTCCAATCCTATTCCAACTAGGATTCCCCAAAGGGGGAAAGAGGGAGAGGGGGGCCAACCACCTTCTCCTAGTCCTAATAGGACTAGGGGAGGGGGAAGTGGCGCAGCCACCTTGGGCTGCCCCTTTCTCCTTTCCACTAAGGCCCATGAAGGCCCATATGGCTCCCGGGGGGTTCCGGTAACCTCCCGGTAACCCGGTAAAATCCCGATTTCACTCGGAACACTTCCGATGTCCAAACATAGGCTTCCAATATATCAATCGTTACGTCTCGGCCATTTCGAGACTCCTCGTCATGTCCGTGATCACATCCGGGACTCCGAACAACCTTCGGTACATCAAAATGCATAAACTCATAATGAAACTGTCATCATAACCTTAAGCGTGTGGACCCTACGGGTTCGAGAACAATGTAGACATGACCGAGACATGTCTTCGGTCAATAACCAATAGCGGGACCTGGATGCCCATATTGGCTCCTACATATTCTACGAAGATCTTTATCGGTCAGACCGCATAACAACATACGTTGTTCCCTTTGTCATCGGTATGTTACTTGCCCGAGATTCGATCATCGGTATCCAATACCTAGTTCAATCTCGTTACCGGCAAGTCTCTTTACTCGTTCCGTAATACATCATCTCACAACTAACATATTAGTTGTAATGCTTGCAAGGCTTATGTGATGTGTATTACCGAGAGGGCCCAGAGATACCTCTCCGACAATCGGAGTGACAAATCCTAATCTCGAAATACGCCAACCCAACATCTACCTTTGGAGACACCTGTAATGCTCCTTTATAATCACCCAGTTACGTTGTGACGTTTGGTAGCACCCAAAGTGTTCCTCCGGCAAACGGGAGTTGCATAATCTCATAGTCATAGGAACATGTATAAGTCATGAAGAAAAGCAATAGCAACATACTAAACGATCGGGTGCTAAGCTAATGGAATGGGTCATGTCAATCAGATCATTCAACTAATGATGTGACCTCGTTAATCAAATAACAACTCTTTGTCTATGGTTAGGAAACATAACCATCTTTGATTAACGAGCTAGTCAAGTAGAGGCATACTAGTGACACTTTGTTTGTCTATGTATTCACACATGTATTATGTTTCCGGTTAATACAATTCTAGCATGAATAATAAACATTTATCATGATTATAAGGAAATAAATAATAACTTTATTATTGCCTCTAGGGCATATTTCCTTCAGTCTCCCACTTGCACTAGAGTCAATAATCTAGATTACACTGTAATGATTCTAACACCCATGGAGCCTTGGTGTTGATCATGTTTAGCTCGTGGAAGAGGCTTAGTCAACGGGTCTGCAACATTCAGATCCGTATGTATCTTGCAAATCTCTATGTCTCCCACCTGGACTAGATCCCGGATGGAATTGAAGCGTCTCTTGATGTGTTTGGTCCTTTTGTGAAATCTGGATTCCTTTGCCAAGGCAATTGCACCAGTATTGTCACAAAAGATTTTCATTGGACCCGATGCACTAGGTATGACACCTAGATCGGATATGAACTCCTTCATCCAGACTCCTTCGTTCGCTGCTTCCGAAGCAGCTATGTACTCCGCTTCACATGTAGATCCCGCTACGACGCTTTGTTTAGAACTGCACCAACTGACAGCTCCACCGTTTAATGTAAACACGTATCCGGTATGCGATTTAGAATCGTCCGGATCAGTGTCAAAGCTTGCATCAACGTAACCTTTTACGGTGATCTCTTTGTCACCTCCATATACGAGAAACATATCCTTAGTCCTTTTCAGGTATTTCAGGATGTTCTTGACCGCTGTCCAGTGATCCACTCCTGGATTACTTTGGTACCTCCCTGCTAAACTTATAGCAAGACACACATCAGGTCTGGTACACAGCATTGCATACATGATAGATCCTATGGCTGATGCATAGGGAACATCTTTCATATTCTCTCTATCTTTTGCAGTGGTCGGGCATTGAGTCTTACTCAACTTCACACCTTGTAACACAGGCAAGAATCCTTTCTTTGCTTGATCCATTTTGAATTTCTTCAAAATCTTGTCAAGGTATGTGCTTTGTGAAAGTCCAATTAAGCGTCTTGATCTATCTCTATAGATCTTAATGCCTAATATGTAAGCAGCTTCACCGAGGTCTTTCATTGAAAAACTTTTATTCAAGTATCCTTTTATGCTATCCAGAAATTCTATATCATTTCCAATCAGCAATATGTCATCCACATATAATATTAGAAATGCTACAGAGCTCCCACTCACTTTCTTGTAAATACAGGCTTCTCCGAAAGTCTGTATAAAACCAAATGCTTTGATCACACTATCAAAGCGTTTATTCCAACTCCGAGAGGCTTGCACCAGTCCATAAATAGATCGCTGGAGCTTGCACACTTTGTTAGCTCCCTTTGGATCGACAAAACCTTCCGGTTGCATCATATACAACTCTTCTTCCAGAAATCCATTCAGGAATGCAGTTTTCACATCCATCTGCCAAATTTCATAATCATAAAATGCGGCAATCACTAACATGATTCGGACGACTTAAGCATCGCTACGGGTGAGAAGGTCTCATCGTAGTCAATCCCTTGAACTTGTCGAAAACCTTTTGCGACAAGTCGAGCTTTGTAGACAGTAACATTACCATCAGCGTCAGTCTTCTTCTTAAAGATCCATTTATTCTCAATTGCTTGCCGATCATCGGGCAAGTCAACCAAAGTCCATACTTTGTTCTCATACATGGATCCCATCTCAGATTTCATGGCTTCAAGCCACTTTGCGGAATCTGGGCTCACCATCGCTTCTTCATAGTTCGTAGGTTCATCATGATCTAGTAGCATGACTTCCAGAACTGGATTACCGTACCACTCTGGTGCGGATCTTACTCTGGTTGATCTACGAGGTTCAGTAGTATCTTGTTCTGAAGTTTCATGATCATTATCATTAGCTTCCTCACTTATTGGTGTAGGTGTCGCAGAAACAGTTTTCTGTGATGTACTACTTTCCAACAAGGGAGCAGGTACAGTTACCTCGTCAAGTTCTACTTTTCTCCCACTCACTTCTTTCGGGAGAAACTCCTTCTCAAGAAAGTTTCCGAATTTAGCAACAAAAGTCTTGCCTTCGGATCTGTGATAGAAGGTGTATCCAATAGTTTCTTTTGGATATCCTATGAAGACACATTTCTCCGATTTGGGTTCGAGCTTATCAGGTTGAAGCTTTTTCACATAAGCATGGCAGCCCGAGACTTTCAGAAATGACAACTTTGGTTTCTTGCCAAACCATAGTTCATAAGGCGTCGTCTCAACAGATTTTGATGGTGCCCTGTTTAACGTGAATGCGGCCGTCTCTAGAGCGTATCCCCAAAATGATAGCGGTAAATCAGTAAGAGACATCATAGATCGCACCATATCTAGTAAAGTACGATTACGACATTCGGACACACCATTACGCTGTGGTGTTCTGGGTGGCGTGAGTTGTGAAACTATTCCACAGTTTTTCAAATGTACACCAAACTCATAACTCAAATATTCTCCTCCACGATCAGATCGTAGAAACTTTATTTTCTTGTTATGATGATTTTCAACTTCACTCTGAAATTCTTTGAACTTTTCAAATGTTTCAGACTTATGTTTCATTAAGTAGATATATCCATATCTGCTTAAATCATCTGTGAAGGTGAGAAAATAACGATATCCGCCACGAGCCTCAATATTCATCGGACCACATACATCGGTATGTATGATTTCCAACAAATCTGTTGCTCTCTCCATAGTACCGGAGAACGGTGTTTTAGTCATCTTGCCCATGAGGCACGGTTCACAAGTACCAAGTGATTCATAATCAAGTGGTTCCAAAAGTCCATCAGTATGGAGTTTCTTCATGCGCTTTACACCGATATGACCTAAACGACAGTGCCACAAATAAGTTGCACTTTCATTATCAACTCTGCATCTTTTGGCTTCAACATTATGAATATGTGTATTACTACTATCAAGATTCAATAAAAATAGACCTCTCTTCAAGGGTGCATGACCATAAAAGATATTACTCATATAAATAGAACAACCATTATTCTCTGATTTAAATGAATAACCGTCTCGCATTAAACAAGATCCGGATATAATGTTCATGCTCAACGCTGGCACCAAATAACAATTATTTAGGCCTAATATTAATCCCGAAGGTAGATGTAGAGGTAGCGTGCCGACCGCGATCACATCGACTTTGGAACCGTTTCCCACGCGCATCGTCACCTCGTCCTTAGCCAATCTTCGCTCAATCCGTAGCCCCTGTTTCGAGTTGCAAATATTAGCAACAGAACCAGTATCAAATACCCAGGTGCTACTGCGATCATTAGTAAGGTACACATCAATAACATGTATATCACATATACCTTTGTTCACCTTGCCATCCTTCTTATCCGCCAAATACTTGGGGCAGTTCCGCTTCCAGTGACCAGTCTGCTTGCAGTAGAAGCACTCAGTTTCAGGCTTAGGTCCAGACTTGGGTTTCTTCTCTTGAGCAGCAACTTGCTTGCCGTTCTTCTTGAAGTTCACCTTATTCTTCCCTTTGCCCTTTTTCTTGAAACTAGTGGTTTTGTTAACCATCAACACTTGATGCTCCTTTTTGATTTCTACCTCCGCAGCTTTCAGCATTGCGAAGAGCTCGGGAATAGTCTTGTTCATCCCTTGCATATTATAGTTCATCACGAAGCTCTTGTAGCTTGGTGGCAGTGATTGGAGAATTCTGTCAATGACGCAATCATCTGGAAGATTAACTCCCAATTGAATCAAGTGATTATTATACCCAGACATTTTGAGTATATGCTCACTGACAGAACTGTTCTCCTCCATCTTGCAGCTATAGAACTTATTGGAGACTTCATATCTCTCAATCCGGGCATTTGCTTGAAATATCAACTTCAACTCCTGGAACATCTCATATGCTCCATGACGTTCAAAACGTCGTTGAAGTCCCGATTCTAAGCCGTAAAGCATGGCACACTGAACTTATCGAGTAGTCATCAGCTTTGCTCTGCCAGACGTTCATAACATCTGGTGTTGCTCCAGCAGCAGGCCTGGCACCCAGCGGTGCTTCCAGGACGTAATTCTTCTGTGCAGCAATGAGGATAATCCACAAGTTACGGACCCAGTCCGTGTAATTGCTACCATCATCTTTCAACTTTGCTTTCTCAAGGAACGCATTAAAATTTAACGGAACAACAGCACGAGCCATCTATCTACAATCAACATAAACAAGCAAGATACTATCAGGTACTAAGTTCATGATAAATTTAAGTTCAATTAATCATATTACTGAAGAACTCCCACTTAGATAGACATCCCTCTAATCCTCTAAGTGATCACGTGATCCGAATCAACTAAACCATGTCCGATCATCACGTGAGATGGAGTAGTTTCATCGGTGAACATCATTATGTTGATCATATCTACTATATGATTCACGCTCGACCTTTCGGTCTCCGTGTTCCGAGGCCATATCTGTATATGCTTGGCTCGTCAAGTATAACCTGAGTATTCCGTGTGTGCAACTGTTTTGCACCCGTTGTATTTGAACGTAGAGCCTATCACACCTGATCATCACGTGGTGTCTCAGCACGAAGAACTTTCGCAACGGTGCATACTCAGGGAGAACACTTCTTGATAATTTAGTGAGAGATCATCTTATAATGCTATCGTCAATCAACGCAAGATAAGATGCATAAAAAGATAAACATCACATGCAATCAATATAAGTGATATGATATGGCCATCATCATCTTGTGCTTGTGATCTCCATCTCCGAAGCACCGTCATGATCACCATCGTCACCGGCGTGACACCTTGATCTCCATCGTAGCATCGTTGTCGTCTCGCCAATCTTATGCTTCCACGACTATCACTACCGTTTAGTAATAAAGTAAAGCATTACATCGCGATTGCATTGCATACAATAAAGCGACAACCATATGGCTCCTGCCAGTTGCCGATAACTCGGTTACAAAACATGATCATCTCATACAATAAAATTCAGCATCATGCTTTGACCATATCACATCACAACATGCCCTGCAAAAACAAGTTAGACGTCCTCTACTTTGTTGTTGCAAGTTTTACGTGGCTTCTACGTGCTTAAGTAAGAACCGTTCTCACCTACGCATCAAAACCACAACGATAGTTTGTCAAATAGACTCCGTTTTAACCTTCCCAAGGACCGGGCGTAGCCATACTTGGTTCAACTAAAGTTGGAGAGATAGTCACCCGCAAGCCATCTCTGTGCAAAGCACGTCGAGGGAACCGGTCTTGCGTAAGCGTACGCGTAAGGTTGGTCCGGGTCGTCTCGTCCAACAATACCGCCGAACCAAAGTATGACATGCTGGTAGGCAGTATGACTTGTATCGTCCACAACTCACTTATGTTCTACTCGTGCATATAACATCAACATAAATAACCTAGGCTCGGATGCCAATGTTGGGTTTCATAGTAATTTCAAAAAAATTCCTACGCACACGCAAGATCATGTGATGCATAGCAACGAGGGGGAGAGTGTTGTCTACGTACCCAACGCAGACCGACTGCGGAAGCGATGACACGACGTAGAGGAAGTAGTCGTACGTCTTCACGATCCAACCGATCAAGCACCGAAACTACGACACCTCCGAGGTCGAGCACACGTTCAGCTCGATGACGATCCCCGGACTCCGATCCAGCAAAGTGTCGGGGAAGAGTTCCGTCAGCACGACGGCGTGGTGACGATCTTGATGTACTACAGCAGCAGGAGTAGAGGGGGGGAGGCTGGCCGGCCAAGGTGGCCGGCCCCAGCCACCTTGGGCTGCCCCTTTCTCCTTTCCACTAAGGCCCATGAAGGCCCATATGGCTCCCGGGGGGTTCCGGTAACCTCCCGGTAACCCAGTAAAATCCCGATTTCACCTGGAACACTTCCGATGTCCAAACATAGGCTTCCAATATATCAATCTTTACGTCTCGACCATTTCGAGACTCCTCGTCATGCCCGTGGTCACATCCGGGACTCCGAACAACCTTTGGTACATCAAAATGCATAAACTCATAATGAAACTGTCATCGTAACCTTAAGCGTGCGGACCCTACGGGTTCGAGAACAATGTAGACATGACCGAGACATGTCTCCGGTCAATAACCAATAGCGGGACCTGGATGCCCATATTGGCTCCTACATATTCTACGAAGATCTTTATCGGTCAGACCACATAACAACATACGTTGTTCCCTTTGTCATCGGTATGTTACTTGCCCGAGATTCGATCGTCGGTATCCAATACCTAGTTCAATCTCGTTACCGGCAAGTCTCTTTACTTGTTCCGTAATACATCATCTCACAACTAACATATTAGTTGTAATGCTTGCAAGGCTTATGTGATGTGTATTACCGAGAGGGCCCAGAGATACCTCTCCGACAATCGGAGTGACAAATCCTAATCTCGAAATACGCCAACCCAACATCTACCTTTGGAGACACCTGTAATGCTCCTTTATAATCACCCAGTTACGTTGTGACGTTTGGTAGCACCCAAAGTGTTCCTCCGGCAAAAGGGAGTTGCATAATCTCATAGTCATAGGAACATGTATAAGTCATGAAGAAAAGCAATAGCAACATACTAAACGATCGGGTGCTAAGCTAATGGAATGGGTCATGTCAATTAGATCATTCAACTAATGATGTGACCTCGTTAATCAAATAACAACTCTTTGTCTATGGTTAGGAAACATAACCATCTTTGATTAACGAGCTAGTCAAGTAGAGGCATACTAGTGACACTCTGTTTGTCTATGTATTCACACATGTATTATGTTTCCGGTTAATACAATTCTAGCATGAATAATAAACATTTATCATGATTATAAGGAAATAAATAATAACTTTATTATTGCCTCTAGGGCATATTTCCTTCAGGAACCTGCCCCTTTGTCTTCACAATATCCTCAATTGTTTGGTCTTCAACAAACACAACATCACGACTTCTTACAACTTTCCTTGTTATAGGGTCAAACAGCTTGTAGCCAAACTCATCACCACCATAACCAAGAAAGATACACTGTTGTGTCTTCGAATCAAGCTTTGATCTTTCATCTTGAGGAATATGAACAAAGGCCTTGCACCCAAAAACCTTCAGGTGGTCATATGAGACGTCCTTGTCACACCAGACCCTATTAGGAACATCTCCCTGCAAAGGATAACTTGGTGAGAGATTAATAAGATAAACTGCAGTCATCAAAGCCTCACCCCAAAAGTGTTTGCGTAGCTTTGCACTTGACAACAAGCATCTAACTCTCTCCACAATTGTCCTGTTCATCCTCTCAGCAAGACCATTCAGCTGTGGTGTCTTCGAGGGAGTAAATTGATGCCTAATACCCTGCTGCTTGCAATATGCATCAAATGGCCCAATATACTCTCCTCCATTATCAGTGCGAATGCACT
Organism: Triticum aestivum; assembly: GCF_018294505.1. NCBI lineage: Eukaryota > Viridiplantae > Streptophyta > Magnoliopsida > Poales > Poaceae > Triticum > Triticum aestivum. Next base: position 43,763,469 of record NC_057806.1, on the reverse strand, counting down.
TGATCTTCTTCTCAGTTTCTCTCTCAACCGAGGCTTGGAATTGCTTGAATACACCTAGTACTTGATCTTTGGTCCTCAAAGTGAAGGCCCAAACTTTCCTGGAAAAGTCATCAATAAAAGTTACAAAGTACTTAGCGCCACCAAGCGATCTTACCAACATTTTGCAAACATCGGAATGTATCAAGTCCAGCTTCTCGGGCTTCTTGTGAGGAGGTAGAGTCTTGAAGGCAACTCGGTGTTGCTTCCCTGCTAGACAATCTGAACATTTCTTGATGTGAACTCCTTTCACACCCTTCAACAATTTTTTCTTCACTAGCACTGTCATCCCCTTCTCACTCATGTGCCCAAGTCTCTTGTGCCATAAAGCACAATTATCATCCTTCTCTAGTGCATTGACGGAAGCACTAAAGAGCTTAGCATGAACATGATACAACACTGAGACCATTTTACCTCTTGCAACAATCATGTTGCCTTTGGTGAGCTTGTACTGCCCTTTTCTAAAACTGCTCAAGTAATCATCTCCATCAAGCAAACCAACTGAAATAATATTGAGACGAAGTGCCTCAACATGCCTCACAGTTTTGAGGACTAACATTGTACCATTTGCGGTCTCCAAATGCACATCTCATTTTCCAATGATGGCTGCTCTATCATTGTTCCCCATCTTCACAACACCAAAATCACCTGAGATATAGTTAGTGAAGAGCTCTCTGCGAGATGTAGCATGAATGGTAGCACCGCTGTCCGGTATCCAAATCATCTCGTCACCATCCACAAGGTTGACGGTTTCATCAGAAACAACAGTGATCCTCTCCTCAACAGTGGAACCAAATCTGCCCTCATTTTCTTCATGCATAACAAGCATGATGTCCTCTTCTACTGCAGTAACTCGGTTGCCCTCTGTGTCACTATCACTGTCAACTTGCTTCTGATCTTGCTTCTTCTTTTTCTTTATGTCTTTCTTCCACTTGTCACATTGCCACTTAATGTGGCCCTTCTGATGGTAGTGATGGCACTCATAATCAGCATACTTACTTTTTGATTTGCTCCTACCTCTTTCTGCCCCTTTACCTGGACCTCTGCTCTTGCTTCTCCCCTGGACTGAGTGACTAGCACCTCTGAATATGAGGAAGAACTAGCTTCAGCCACCTTTCTGGACTCTTCATTTAGTACCCTGGTTTTCACAAGATTCCAAGTGACAACTCCATTAGGTGCTAAATTGCAAACCGTGACCTTAAAGGTCTCCCAACTGTCCGGTAATGAGCCTAGTAGCAGCAAAGCTCTCACTTCATCTTCAAATGTTATTCCCATTGAAGAAAGCTGATTTATAATACCTTGGAATGTATTCACATGATCTGCAATTAGAGTGCCCTCTTTGTACCTCAAGCACATCAATTGTTTGATCAAGAACATCTTGTTTGTACCTTCTTTCCGGGCAAACAACTCTTCCAATTTCTGCCATAAGGTGTGTGCATGTGTCTCATCAATGATATGGTTCAAAACATTATCATCGACCCATTGCCGAATGAACCCACAAGCTTGGCGATGAAGTACCTTCCACTGACCTTCCTCAATGCCCTCCGGCATCTCAGTGGAGAACACTGGCTTCCAGTATTCTTTCACATACAACAAGTCCTCCATCTTGCCCTTCCATGCTTGATAATTTGTACCATTCAAAGATATCATCCTACTGGTATTCACTTCCATCTTTCACCACAAGAAACTCAGCAATTTGCACAAGCAAACCAAGGCTCTGATACCACTTTGTGGAGGCTGGACAGCAACAATGCGCTGCACAAATTCACTGACACGGCAAATATGCACACTACACAGCCCCCTCCACTTGTGATGAACTTTGAGGACAGCTTCAACCAACAAGTAAGCAGCGGAATAACACAAACAACATGCACATGTGACACAGGATTTAACGTGAAAAAACCTCCTCAACTTCAGGAGTAAAAAACCACGGCTATGGACCGACCGGTCCACACAACTTCACTATGAGAATGATGAGTACAAAGTCTTCTCTAGAACCTCTAGAGAGATTTACAACATACTCTCCATGTTGCCAACCGGCAACAGCAACAACAACCACAAGAGACAAGGTTTCAGCAAAGCAGAGTTTACACAGCTTCTGTACCCTCCAGTGTTTTGCAAACTGCTCTTAAACCACTAAACCAAACAGCACCAAATTTGGCAGACAAGTAGACACACGAGTTCTTGAGATCCCCTCCAAATTTCAGCTCAATCGGACATCGTTTGCCTACCCAAACTATTCGTCTCCCAAAACTACTCTGTTCTGAAACTGCAGCAGTCAGAGCTGACAAAACCACTCTCAAATCTGATGCTCCACTGACCCAATCCTCAAACCAGCTAACCAGATCGAAGTACTCAAAGTAAGGAACGGGCTCACCAAGTTTGGGGTCGATCCAAGCACGTTTGAGCCTCCAATCACCAGCTTGAACACTATCTAGTCAGATGCAACAAATCTGGATAGAACCTCTGCTTCTTCTTCCTCTCTCTCTCAGGTTGTGGTTTCTCTTGTGTGTTCTCTCTCACACTCTCACGAATGGCAGCCACGCCCAGTAAGGGGTGGGGTGGCTAGTGTTGGGTTTCGTAGTAATTTCAAAATTTTCCTACGCACACGCAAGATCATGGTGATGCATAGCAACGAGAGGGGAAGAGTGTGATCTACGTACCCTTGTAGATCGACAACGGAAGCGTTAACTTGGTTGATGTAGTCGTACGTCTTCACGGCCCAACCGATCAAGCACTAAAACTACGGCACCTCCGAGTTCTAGCACACGTTCAGCTCGATGACGATCCCCGGACTCCGATCCAGCAAAGTGTCGGGGAAGAGTTCCGTCAGCACGACGGCGTGGTGACGATCTTGATGTGCTACCGTCGCAGGGCTTCGCCTAAGCACCGCTACAATATTATCGAGGACTATGGTGGAAGGGGGCACTGCACACGGCTAAGAATATGATCACGTGGATCAACTTGTGTGTCTAGGGGTGCCCCTTGCCTCCGTATATAAAGGCTCAAAGGGGGGGGCGGCCGGCCAAGAGGAGGCGCGCCAGGAGGAGTCCTACTCCCTCCGGGAGTAGGACTCCCCCCCTTTCCTAGTTGGAATAGGATTCGCGGAGGGGGGAAAGAGGAGAGAGAGGAGGAAGGGGGGCCGGCCCCCTCTCCTTGTCCTATTCGGACCAAGGGGGGAGGGGCGCGCGGCCCATCTCTGGCCACCTCTCCTCTCTTCCACTAAGGCCCACTAAGGCCCATATACCTCCCGGGGGGTTCCGGTAACCTCCCGGTACTGCGGTAAAATCCCGATTTCACCCGGAACACTTCCGATATCCAAACATAGGCTTCCAATATATCAATCTTTATGTCTCGACCATTTCGAGACTCCTCGTCATGTCCGTGATCACATCCGGGACTCCGAACAAACTTCGGTACATCAAAATGCATAAACTCATAATATAACTGTCATCATAACCTTAAGCGTGCGGACCCTACGGGTTCGAGAACAATGTAGACATGACCGAGACACGTCTCCGGTCAATAACCAATAGTGGAACCTGGATGCTCATATTGGCTCCTACATATTCTACGAAGATCTTTTATCGGTCAGACCGCATAACAACATACGTTGTTCCTTTTGTCATCGGTATGTTACTTGCTCGAGATTCGATCGTCGGTATCCCATACCTAGTTCAATCTCGTTACCGGCAAGTCTCTTTACTCGTTCCGTAATACATTATCCCGCAACTAACTCATTAGTTGCAATGCTTGCAAGGCTTCAGTGATGTGCATTACCGAGAGGGCCCAGAGATACCTCTCCGACGATCGAAGTGACAAATCCTAATCTCGAAATACGCCAACCCAACATGTACCTTTGGAGACACCTGTAGAGCTCCTTTATAATCACCCAGTTACGTTGTGACGTTTGGTAGCACACAAAGTGTTCCTCCGGCAAACGGGAGTTGCATAATCTCATAGTCATAGGAACATGTATAAGTCATGAAGAAAGCAATAGCAACATACTAAACGATCGGGTGCTAAGGTAATGGAATGGGTCATGTCAATCAGATCATTCAACTAATGATGTGATCCCGTTAATCAAATGACAACTCTTTGTCCATGGTTAGGAAACATAACCATCTTTGATTAACGAGCTAGTCAAGTAGAGGCATACTAGTGACACTCTGTTTGTCTATGTATTCACACATGTATTATGTTTCCGGTTAATACAATTCTAGCATGAATAATAAACTTTTATCATGATATAAGGAAATAAATAATAACTTTATTATTGCCTCTAGGGCATATTTCCTTCAGTCTCTCACTTGCACTAGAGTCAATAATCTAGATTATACTGTAATGATTCTAACACCCATGGAGCCTTGGTGCTGATCATGTTTTGCTCGTGGAAGAGGCTTAGTCAACGGGTCTGCTACATTCAGATCCGTATGTATCTTGCAAATCTCTATGTCTCCCACCGGGACTAGACCGTGGATGGAATTGAAGCGTATTTTGATGTGCTTGGTTCTTTTGTGAAATCTGGATTCCTTCGCCAAGGCAATTGCACCAGTATTGTCACAAAAGATTTTCATTGGACCCGATGCACTAGGTATGACACCTAGATCGGATATGAATTCCTTCATCCAGACTCCTTCGTTTGCTGCTTCCGAAGCAGCTATGTACTCCGCTTCACATGTAGATCCCGCCACGACGCTTTGTTTAGAACTGCACCAACTGACAGCTCCACCGTTTAATGTAAACACGTATCTGGTTTGCGATTTAGAATCGTCCGGATCAGTGTCAAAGCTTGCATCAACGTAACCGTTTACGATGAGCTCTTTGTCACCTCCATATACGAGAAACATATCCTTAGTCCTTTTAAGGTACTTCAGGATGTTCTTGACCGTTGTCCAGTGATCCACTCCTGGATTACTTTGGTACCTCCCTGCTAGACTTATAGCAAGGCACACATCAGGTCTGGTACACAGCATTGCATACATGATAGAGCCTATGGCTGAAGCATAGGGAACATCTTTCATTTTCTCTCTATCTTCTGCAGTGGTCGGGCATTGAGTCTGACTCAACTTCACACCTTGTAACACAGGAAAGAACCCTTTCTTTGCTTGATCCATTTTGAACTTCTTCAAAACTTTGTCAAGGTATGTGCTTTGTGAAAGTCCAATTAAGCGTCTTGATCTATCTCTATAGATCTTAATGCCTAATATGTAAGCAGCTTCACCGAGGTCTTTCATTGAAAAACTCTTATTCAAGTATCCCTTTATGCTATCCAGAAATTCGATATCATTTCCAATCAGTAATATGTCATCCACATATAATATCAGAAATGCTACTGAGCTCCCACTCACTTTCTTGTAAATACAGGCTTCTCCGAAAGTCTGTATAAAACCAAATGCTTTGATCACACTATCAAAGCGTTTATTCCAACTCCGAGAGGCTTGCACCGATCCATAAATGGATCGCTGGAGCTTGCACACTTTGTTAGCTCCCTTTGGATCGACAAAACCCTCTGGTTGCATCATATACAACTCTTCTTCCAGAAATCCATTCAGGAATGCAGTTTTGACATCCATCTGCCAAATTTCATAATCATAAAATGCGGCAATTGCTAACATGATTCGGACAGACTTAAGCATCGCTACGGGTGAGAAGGTCTCATCGTAGTCAATCCCTTGAACTTGCCGAAACCCTTTTGCGACAAGTCGAGCTTTGTAGACAGTAATATTACCGTCGGCGTCAATCTTCTTCTTGAAGATCCATTTATTCTCAATTGCTTGCCGATCATTGGGCAAGTCAACCAAAGTCCACATTTTGTTCTCATACATGGATCCCATCTCAGATTTCATGGCTTCAAACCATTTTGCGGAATCTGGGCTCACCATCGCTTCTTCATAGTTCATAGGTTCATCATGATCTAGTTGCATGACTTCCAGAACAGGATTACCGTACCACTCTGGCGCGGATCTCACTCTGGTTGATCTACGAGGTTCAGTAGTATCTTGTTCTGAAGTTTCATGATCATTATCATTAGCTTCCTCACTAATTGGTGTAGGTGTCACAGAAACAGTTTTCGGTGATGCACTACTTTCCAATAAGGGAGCAGGTACAGTTACCTCGTCAAGTTCTACTTTCCTCCCACTCACTTCTTTCGAGAGAAACTCCTTCTCCAGAAAGTTTCCGAATTTAGCAACAAAAGTCTTGCCTTCGGATCTGTGATAGAAGGTGTATCCAATAGTCTCCTTTGGATATCCTATGAAGACACATTTCTCCGATTTGGGTTCGAGCTTATCAGGTTGAAGCTTTTTCACATAAGCATCGGAGCCTCAAACTTTCAGAAACGACAACTTTGGTTTCTTGCCAAACCATAGTTCATAAGGTGTCGTCTCAACGGATTTTGATGGTGCCCTATTTAACATGAATGCGGTCGTCTCCAAAGCATAACCCCAAAACGATAGCGGTAAATCAGTAAGAGACATCATAGATCGCACCATATCTAGTAAAGTATGATTACGACGTTCGGACACACCATTACGTTGTGGTGTTCCGGGTGGCGTGAGTTGCGAAACTATTCCGCATTGTTTCAAATGTACACCAAACTCATAACTCAAATATTCTCCTCCACGATCAGATTGTAGAAACTTTATTTTCTTGTTACGATGATTTTCAACTTCACTCTGAAATTCTTTGAACTTTTCAAACGTTTCAGACTTATGTTTCATTAAGTAGATATACCCATATCTGCTTAAGTCATCTGTGAAGGTGAGAAAATAACGATATCCGCCACGAGCCTCAATATTCATCAGACCACATACATCTGTATGTATGATTTCCAACAAATCTGTTGCTCTCTCCATAGTACCGAAGAACGGAGCTTTAGCCATCTTGCCCATGAGGCAGGGTTCGCAAGTACCAAGTGATTCATAATCAAGTGGTTCCAAAAGTCCATCAGTATGGAGTTTCTTCATGCGCTTTACACCGATATGACCTAAACGGCAGTGCCACAAATAAGTTGCACTATCATTATCAACTCTGCATCTTTTGGCTTCAACATTATGAATATGTGTGTCACTACTATCGAGATTCAATAAGAATAGACCATTCTTCAAGGATGCATGACCATAAAAGATATTACTCATATAAATAGAACAACCATTATTCTCTGATTTAAATGAATAACCGTCTGGCATCAAACAAGATCCAGATATAATGTTCATGCTTAACGCTGGCACCAAATAACAATTATTTAGGTCTAATATTAATCCCAAAGGTAGATGTAGAGGTAGCGCGCCGACCGCGATCACATCGACTTTGGAACCGTTTCCCACGCGCATCGTCACCTCGTCCTTAGCCAATCTTCGCTTAATCCGTAGTCCCTGTTTCGAGTTGCAAATATTAGCAACAGAACCAGTATCAAATACCCAGGTGCTACTGCGAGCATTAGTAAGTACACATCAATAACATGTATATCACATATACCTTTGTTCACCTTGCCATCCTTCTTATCCGCCAAATACTTGGGGCAGTTCCGCTTCCAGTGACCAGTCTGCTTGCAGTAGAAGCACTCAGTTTCAGGCTTAGGTCCAAACTTGGGTTTCTTCTCTTGAGCAGCAACTTGCTTGCTGTTCTTCTTGAAGTTCCCCTTCTTCTTCCCTTTGCCCTTTTTCTTGAAACTAGTGGTCTTGTTGACCATCAACACTTGATGCTCCTTCTTGATTTCTATCTCCGCAGCTTTCAGCATTGCGAAGAGCTCGGGAATAGTCTTATTCATCCCTTGCATATTATAGTTCATCACGAAGCTCTTGTAGCTTGGTGGAAGTGATTGGAGAATTCTGTCAATGACGCTATCATCCGGAAGATTAACTCCCAATTGAATCAAGTGATTACAATACCCAGACATCTTGAGTATATGCTCACTGACAGAACTGTTCTCCTCCATCTTGCATCTATAGAACTTATTGGAGACTTCATATCTCTCAATCCGGGCATTTGCTTAAAATATTAACTTCAACTCCTGGAACATCTCATATGCCCCATGACGTTCAAAACGTCGTTGAAGTCCCGGTTCTAAGCCGTAAAGCATGGCACATTGAACTATCGAGTAGTCACCAGCTTTGCTCTGCCAGACGTTCATAACATCTGGTGTTGCTCCAGCAGCAGGCCTGGCACCCAGCGGTGCTTCCAGGACGTAATTCTTCTGTGCAGCAACGAGGATAATCCTCAAGTTACGGACCCAGTCCGTGTAATTGCTACCATCATCTTTCAACTTTGCTTTCTCAAGGAACGCATTAAAATTCAACGGAACAACAGCACGGGCCATCTATCTACAATCAAACATACATAAGCAAGATACTATCAGGTACTAAGTTCATGATAAATTTAGGTTCAATTAATCATATTACTTAAAGAACTCCCACTTAGATAGACATCCCTCTAATCCTCTAAGTGATTACGTGATCCAAGTCAACTAAACCATGTCCGATCATCACGTGAGATGGAGTAGTTTCATTGGTGAACATCACTATGTTGATCATATCTACTATATGATTCACGCTCGACCTTTCGATCTCCGTGTTCCGAGGCCATATCTGTATATGCTTGGCTCGTCAAGTATAACCTGAGTATTCTGCGTGTGCAACTGTTTTGCACCCGTTGTATTTGAACGTAGAGCCTATCACACCCGATCATCACATGGTGTCTCAGCACGAAGAACTTTCGCAACGGTGCATACTCAGGGAGAACACTTCTTGATAATTAGTGAGAGATCATCTTATAATGCTACCGTCAATCAAAGCAAGATAAGATGCATAAAAGATAAACATCACATGCAATCAATATAAGTGATATGATATGGCCATCATCATCTTGTGCTTGTGATCTCCATCCTCGAAGCACCGTCGTGATCACCATCGTCACTGGTGCGACACCTTGATCTCCATCATAACATCGTCGTCTCGCCAATCTCATGCTTCCACGACTATCACTACCGCTTAGTGATAAAGTAAAGCATTACAGCGCGATTGCATTGCATACAATAAAGCGACAACCATATGGCTCCTGCCAGTTGCCGATAACTCGGTTACAAAACATGATCATCTTATACAATAAAATTTAGCATCATGTCTTGACAATATCACATCACAACATGCCCTGCAAAAACAAGTTAGACGTCCTCTACTTTGTTGTTGCAAGTTTTACGTGGCTGCTACGGGCTTAAGCAAGAACCAATCTTACCTACGCATCAAAAACCACAACGATAGTTTGTCAAGTTGGTGCTGTTTTAACCTTCGCAAGGACCGGGCGTAGCCACACTCGGTTCAACTAAAGTTCGAGAAACTGTCACCCGCTAGCCACCTTTGTGCAAAGCACGTCGGGAGAACCGGTCTCGCGTAAGCGTACGCGTAATGTCGGTCCGGGCCGCTTCGTCCAACAATACCGCCGAACCAAAGTATGACATGCTGGTAAGCAGTATGACTTATATCGCCCACAACTCACTTGTGTTCTACTCATGCATATAACATCAACACACAAAACCTAGGCTCGGATGCCACTGTTGGGTTTCGTAGTAATTTCAAAATTTTCCTACGCACACGCAAGATCATGGTGATGCATAGGAACGAGAGGGGGAGAGCGTGATCTACGTACCCTTGTAGATCGACAACGGAAGCGTTAACTTGGTTGATGTAGTCGTACGTCTTCACGGCCCAACCGATCAAGCACCGAAACTACGGCACCTCCGAGTTCTAGCACACGTTCAGCTCGATGACGATCCCGGACTCCGATCCAGCAAAGTGTCGGGGAAGAGTTCCGTCAGCACGACGGCGTGGTGACGTTCTTGATGTGCTACCGTCGCAGGGCTTTGCCTAAGCACCGCTACAATATTATCGAGGACTATGGTGGAAGGGGGCACCGCACACGGCTAAGAATATGATCACGTGGATCAACTTGTGTGTCTAGGGGTGCCCCTTGCCTCCGTATATAAAGGCTCAAAGGGGGGGCGGCCGGCCAAGAGGAGGCGCGCCAGGAGGAGTCCTACTCCCTTCGGGAGTAGGACTCCCCCCTTTTTAGTTGGAATAGGATTCGCGGAGGGGGGAAAGAGGAGAGAGAGGAGGAAGGGGGCCGGCCCCCTCTCCTTGTCCTATTCGGACCAAGGGGGGAGGGGCGCGCGGCCCATCTCTGGCCACCTCTCCTCTCTTCCACTAAGGTCCACTAAGGCCCATATACCTCCCGGGGGGTTCTGGTAACCTCCCGGTACTGCGGTAAAATCCCGATTTCACCCGGAACACTTTCGATATCCAAAACATAGGCTTCCAATATATCAATCTTTACGTCTCGACCATTTCGAGACTCCTCATCATGTCCGTGATCACATCCGGGACTCCGAACAAACTTCGGTACATCAAAATGCATAAACTCATAATATAACTGTCATCGTAACCTTAAGCGTGCGGACCCTACGGGTTCGAGAACAATGTAGACATGACCGAGACACGTCTCCGGTCAATAACCAATAGAGGAACCTGGATGCTCATATTGGCTCCTACATATTCTATGAAGATCTTTTATCGGTCAGACCGCATAACAACATACGTTTTTCCCTTTGTCATCGGTATGTTACTTGCCCGAGATTCGATCGTCGGTATCCCATACCTAGTACAATCTCGTTACCGGCAAGTCTCTTTACTCGTTCCGTAATACATCATCCCGCAACTAACTCATTAGTTGCAATGCTTGCAAGGCTTCAGTGATGTGCATTACCGAGAGGGCCCAGAGATACCTCTCCGACGATCGAAGTGACAAATCCTAATCTCGAAATACGCCAACCCAACATGTACCTTTGGAGACACCTGTAGAGCTCCTTTATAATCACCCAGTTACGTTGTGACGTTTGGTAGCACACAAAGTGTTCCTCCGGCAAACGGGAGTTGCATAATCTCATAGTCATAGGAACATGTATAAGTCATGAAGAAAGCAATAGCAACATACTAAACGATCGGGTGCTAAGCTAATGGAATGGGTCATGTCAATCAGATCATTCAACTAATGATGTGATCCTGTTAATCAAATGACAACTCTTTGTCCATGGTTAGGAAACATAACCATCTTTGATTAACGAGCTAGTCAAGTAGAGGCATACTAGTGACACTCTGTTTGTCTATTTATTCACAAGTGTATTATGTTTCCGGTTAATACAATTCTAGCATGAATAATAAACTTTTATCATGATATAAGAAAATAAATAATAACTTTATTATTGCCTCTAGGGCATATTTCCTTCAGCTAGGGTTTTCTCCTTGCTTTCTTCACCAGGAAACACTCACAACCGTTGGATGCAGAACAGATCAACGGTTCATATGTGTTGGATTTGTATGGGCTGATGTTGGGCTGCCAACACACCTTCATGTGGAGGGACTTAGCCCAACAAGGGCATGTAGGGTTGGCTGGTTTCGACGGGGCGACCAAAATGTCATCACTTGAAGCTAATCACCGGTCAGGACCAAAACAATTTTTGACCGGGGCCACCTATTCGTCTACGTTTGGGAGCAATTTTGTTGGCACCAAAAGACAAAAAAAGCTGTTTCTTTTGTCAGGGCAATGTATTTTGGTCTGCTGTTTGAGATGCTACATGACAAGGTAGCACTACTACTTTGCAACCACACGTCTCATGCAATGCACCCTGCAGACGGAGTTCATCCAAGATAGTTCAATGGCCACTTATCTGAAGATTGCATGAACAGCAGTTTGTAGTCTGACAAGTCAAATGCCAAAATGCTACTACTGTCCAAATATGCATCAGGAGCAGAGCACCACAACATAACAGCAACTCACAGCATGATGTTCTGGTTCTACAATCGATCAGCATAGCAACTTTTCGTACTGAAGAAGAATTAGAAACATTGTCACAAGCCACAACACATGTCGATGAACCAAAGCAAGTACGTAGATGCCATACAATTGAACACCGGGGTGCTCAAGAACAGCAGAAATCAAAGCGAAGCTGGAGACTGATTCGAGTCTGACGGCCAAATGCCAACTTGTTAACACGCAGCAGCAGCAGCAGAAAGTGCAGATAAGCAGTGATAGTGCAAATTTCACAGGTTTCTACCATCAGAATCGAAATCCTCGCAGTGGTGGACATGTTCGGCCGTCGGTCACTTGTCGGAGTTGCTGTTGTTGTCGTCGGCGTTGCTGTTGTTGTCGTCGGCGTTGCTGTTGTTGTCGTCGGCGCCGCGGTTGCCATCCCCCACCGCCTCTTGGGGCTCCTCGCCTGTGCTTGGCGCCTGGACATCCACCGCCGCCTCTTGGGGTTCCTGACTTGTGCTTCCCTCGCCATCCACCGTCGTCGCCCCAGCTTCGGGATCCACTGCCGTCGCCGCCGCCGCTTGGGGAGCCGCCGCTGCACCTGCCTGGCCTCCTCCTCCGCCTCCCCAGTACTTCCGCCACACCTTGTAAGCCACGACGACCAGGAGCACGCCGTTGCAGGCGAGTACGAAGTAGAGCACGGCATTGCTGTCGCCGGCGTCCTTCTCCTCGAGTGCGGGCGCGGGCGCCTGGTGCTGCACGCCTGGAGCGGGGACCTTGTCGCCCAGCACGGCCTCCAGCGCGCCGATGGTTGTCGAGGCAGGGGCCTTGTCGCCCAGCACGGCCTCCAGCGCGCCGATGGTTGTCGAGGCAGGGGCCTTGTCGCCCAGCACGGCCTCCAGCGCGCCGATGGTTGTCGAGGCAGGGGCCTTGTCGCCCAGCACGGCCTCCAGCGCGCCGATGGTGGCCGAGGCAGGGGCCTTGTCGCCCAGCACGGCCTCCAGCGCGCTGATGGTCGCCGAGGCAGGGGCCTTGTCGCGCAGCACGGCCTCCAGCGCGCCGATGGTGGCCGAGGCGGCGGCGACCTTGTCAACGCCGAGAGCCTTGTCCACCAACGCGTCGATGGTGTCCTGGGCGAGGACCTCGCTGCCGAGCGCCTTGTCCACCAACGCGTCGATGGTGTCCTGGGCGGGGACCTCGCCGCCGAGCGCCTTGTCCACCAGCGCGCTGGGCTCGGCGCTGGATGCCGCCGCCGGTGTCTTGTTGGCGAGGATGGACAGGGCGCCCGTGTCGATGCCCGGCGCTCTCTGGCTGGCGCGGAGGATGCCCTGGCTCTTGAGGATGCTGCTCACGGCGGCCGCTGTCGGTGCAGGCTCCATGGCGAGGAGCTTCATCGGCGCCTTCCCGGAGATGACGTTTGTAAGACAATAGGCTTTGGGGGGAACCGGCACAACCCTCTAGGGGTGGCCTATCACATATATATATAATGAGGTGGTATACAATGTTACAATATACATATGTAAATACAGTCTAACACCCTCCCTCAATCTTAGCCACTTTCTAATGAATCTAGAAGGGTAAGATTGCGCCTGCAAGTCTCAAACTGTGGCAAAGGCAATGGCTTGGTGAAGATGTCAGCAAGTTGATCCTTGGAAGAAATAAACTTGATCTGTAGTTGCTTCTGAGAGACACGTTCACGCACAAAGTGATAGTCAACTTCAATGTGTTTCGTTCGGGCATGGAATACCGGATTTGCAGAAAGGTATGTAGCACCGATGTTATCACACCAAAGAACAGGAGGTTGTGATTGGGGTATACTTAACTCCTGAAGCAAGGACTGTACCTAGATGATCTCTGATGTGGCATTGGCCACAACCTTATACTCAGCCTCAGTACTGCTACGCGAGACAGTAGCCTGTTTCCGAGCACTCCAGGCAATCAGGTTAGAGCCAAAGAAGATAGCATAACCCCCCGTGGATCGCCTGTCATCCGGATTGCCAGCCCAGTCTGCATCAGAATATGCTGAAAGACAACCAGAGTCAGACGGCCGAATATGCAAACCATGAGCCACCGTGAAACGAATATAGCGCAAAATCCGCTTAACAGCAGACCAATGAGTGTCACGGGGTGACTGCAGATACTGGCAGACTCGGTTAACAGCATAGGAAATGTCTGGTCGCGTGATCGTCAAGTACTGGAGCCCACCAACAATACTCCTGTACTCCGTCGCATCAGAAGAAGAAAGAAGCACACCATCAACATCATTGAGCTTATCAGTGGTAGACATGGGTGTAGTCGTCGGTTTGCACTTAAGCATCCCAGCTCGCTGCAACAAATCCAGAGAGTACTTCTTCTGCGTCATAACAAGGCCAGCAGCACGAGAAGTAACCTCCACACCAAGAAAGTAATGAAGCTTCCCAAGGTCCTTGACCGCAAAATCAGCACCAAGTGAGCGAACAAGCGCAGTAGCAGCCGACTGAGAGGAGCTGACCAAAATGATATCATCTACATAGACCAACAAGTACATAGTAACCTCAGGCCTTTGAAGAAGAAACAATGAGGAGTCAGCAGTTGATGATGCAAAACCATGAGCACGAAGAGCCATTGCAAGACGAGCATGCCAAGCACGAGGAGCCTGCTTCAGACCATAAATTGCCTTGGACAGACGACAGAGATGATCAGGGCGATCCGGATCAGAGAAACCCGGAGGCTGACGCATGTAAACCTCCTCCGCCAAGACACCATGAAGAAAAGCATTTTGAACATCAAGCTGACGAAGAAACCAACCTCGAGTAACAGCCAGAGAGAGAAGAAGTCTGATGGTAGTAGGCTTGACCACTGGACTGAAGGTGTCTTCATAGTCAAGTCCAAAACGCTGTCGAAAACCACGAGCAACCAGACGAGCCTTATAGCGCTCAATGGACCCATCAGAATGCCTCTTCACTTTGAAAACCCATTTGGAATCAATGACATTTACCCGTGATTGTGGAGGAACAAGAGTCCATGTCTGATTGCGAAGAAGCGCTTGATACTCCTGCTCCATGGCCTCTCTCCAATGAGGAATGTGCATAGCAGCTTGATACGTGCGTGGCTCAGAGGATGGATCTGCGAGAGCAGCAGACATGCACACCGCTAACCAAGCAACTGTGCCATCGTGACGTTGCTTAGGCTGAAAAATGCCACTCCGATTGCGCGTATGTGGACGTAGAGCAGCAGCAGGAGCCGGCGGAGGCGAAGGTGATGGAGACGTGACGGTCGCCGGAGATGCAGGAACTCCGGCGAGCTCGGGACAGACGACTCCGGGCTGCATGGCGAAGACTGGCCCGACGACAGGGGCTCAGAGGCCATGGGCGAACCGAGAGTGGGCGAGGCCAGCTCCGGTGACACCGGCCCAGACGGCCTTGGCGAGGCGAGAGCAGGCGAGGCCGGCCCTGGTGAGAAGGGCCCAGACACCCTGGGCGAGGTAGGGGCGGGCGAGGCCAGGCCTGGTGATGACTGCCCCGACGCCCTGGGCGAGACGGGGACCGAGGAGGCCGGCCCAGTCGGCGGGGTTGCAGGGCGCGACGATGGCGAAGGCAGCCCAGAAGCCAGAGGCGACCGGGCCAGGACGTCGATCGTCCGTGCATGAGCATGGAAACCGAGGCCATGCAAGGGCGCCATGTGCTCCTCATGCACAACAGAAGGTGCCGAGGATGAAGGCGATGGCGACAAAGAGGAAGATGGCACTTCCAGAATGTCCAAACGAGCCCCACGACCAGTGCCTGCACCATGGTTAGGCAACAATAGAGGAGAATATGCAACATCATCAAATTGGTCAGAAGCAACAGAGGATGAATGCATGACAGGTGGCTCAGTAGTGGACACAGGGAGTTTGGCAAAGGGAAAAACATGCTCATCAAACACAACATCCCGAGAGATGTAGACACGATTAGTGGGCACATGAAGACATTTGTATCCTTTATGAAGAGAGCTATAACCAAGAAAAACACACTTCTTGGAACGAAACTCGAGCTTACGCTTGTTATATGGACGGAGATGGGGCCAGCAAGCACACCCAAACACCTTGAGAAAGGTGTAGTCCGGTTGTTCATTAAGGAGAACTTCAATGAGAGTCTTCATATTCAAAACACGAGTGGGAGTACGATTGATGAGAAAACATGCAGTGGTGAAAGCATCACTCCAAAAACGAAACGGAACAGATGCATGGGCCAAAAGAGTCAGACCAGCTTCAACAATGTGACGATGCTTACGTTCTACTGAACCATTCTGCTGATGTGTATGTGGACATGCTAAACGGTGAGTGATCCCAAGCGACTGAAAGAAGGAGTTGAGGTTGCGATACTCGCCACCCCAGTCCGACTGAACATGAACAATTTTGTGCTTGAGAAGGCGTTCAACATGTTTTTGGAACTGAACAAAAATGTCAAACACATCAGATTTACGTTTGATAAGATAAAGCCAGGTAAAGCGGCTGTAAGCATCAACAAAACTGATATAGTAATTATGACCACTAACAGAAGTCTGAGCAGAACCCCATATATCTGAAAACACAAGTTCTAAAGGATGTTTCACCTCACGACTGGACTCCGAAAAAGGAAGTTGATGACTCTTCCCTTGCTGACAAGCATCACACACTGCTACATCTTTATTACTAGACACACTAGGAAGCTCATGACGACGCAAAACATGCCGGACAATAGGTGTGGCCGGGTGACCAAGACGAGCATGCCACTGTGACGGAGATACCCGAACTCCACTGAAGACGCGAGCGACGCCAGGGTGCTCCAGACGATAGAGACCTTGGCAGAGCCGCCCACTAAGAAGAATGTCCCTCGTGCCCCGATCCTTAATAAAAAGATCAAAAGGATGAAATTCACAAAGCACATTATTATCACGAGTGAGTTTAGGAACTGAAAGAAGATTACGTGTCACAGATGGAACTCGAAGAACATTGCGAAGTTGAAGACTCCTATTGGCATGTCTAGTGAGAAGTGATGCTTGACCAATATGAGAGATGTGCATACCTGCTCCATTGGCGGTGTGGATCTTGTCGGAGCCATGGTAGGGTTCATGAGTGTGAAGCTTCCCCATCTCACTGGTCAGGTGCTCTGTCGCCCCAGAGTCCATGTACCAGTGGGGATCAATGGAGTAGGACTGAGTGTGTCCCTGTGGCTTCTGCGGCGGCGGACGATCAGCCATGGCGACCTGACGAGCAAAGTTGCGTGTATCCTTCCCGTCATTGCCGAGACCAAGAAAACCCCGCTGGAAGCGCTTGTGACACTTCGAGGCCCAGTGCCCATCGCGACCACAAAGCTGGCACACACGTGGACCGCCAGCCCCTGGTAGCGTCGCAGTAGGAGGAGGGGCCGAGGCGGGTGGTGGTGACTGCCCCGAAGGAGCCCTGGATGAAGCAGAGGAGCGACCACCCTTGGTGGCGGCGTTTGCCGAGAGGGCGCCGTTGCCCCTGGATCGGCGCGTCTCGACTCGTTGCTCAGTAAGCAGGAGGCGTGAAAAGACCTCGTGTGCTGGCATGGGCGTGGAGTTGCCCCTCTCATTGATGATCTCGACTAGGGCGTCATACTCCTCATCAAGACCATTGACAATAAACGAGTTGAACTCGGAGTCGGTGAGGGGCTGTCCAATGGAGGCCAGCGTGTCGGCGAGACTCTTGACTTTATTGTAGAACTCAGTGGCGGTGGAGTCAAGCTTCTGACACCCCCCAAGTTGGCGACGGAGCCTAGATACACGAGCCTGTGACTGTGCCGCAAACGAGCGCTCAAGAAAAGTCCATGCCTCGTGGGACGTCTTGGCGAAGACAACAAGCCCAGCAACGGCCGGAGAGAGCGACCCCTGGATGGAGGAGAGGTTCGCCTGATCCTGCCCTATCCAGACACAGTGAGCCGGATTATAGACCGGACCGTGCACGTTGTCAACCAGCGCAGGAGGGCAAGGGAGAGAGCCGTCGACATAGCCAAGCAGATAGTGACTCCCAAGAAGCGGAAGAACCTGCGCGCGCCAGAAGATGTAATTGTCCAACGACAACTTGATGGTGATGAGATGGCCGAAGTGAAACGGCGGCGGTGGCTACGATCCCATCGAGGAGACTGGCTGAGGTGAGACCACCGTGGAGACAGTCAGAGGGGCAGCCGGCGCGGTGACAGAGGGCGCGATGGCCGCGGTTGACGCCGCGAAGCCTGCCAGCGCGACGTCCGCCGCCACCAGCGGCGCAGTGGCCGAGGGCGCGACAGCCGCGGTTGACGGGGCGGCGGCGGTGTGGGCCACAAGCGCCTGCCCAGGCGAAGTAGCAGCCGGCGGGAGCGCGAAGAGGGAGCCGACGCTCCGTGTCCCGATCGGCACCTGAAGGGAGGCGGCATCCAGCGGCCTCGAGAGAAGTGCCGCGAGGGAGGCCGACAGAAAACCGGTGGCGGTGGAGCCGGACGCAACGGCGGACGTCATAGCAGTCGGGCGACGGCGACGGCGGGCGCGGCGGCGGCGGCGGTGGCGGCGGCGGCGGCGGCGGTTTAGGGTTTTTAGGCGGAAGCGGACGTAACCTAGCGTGATACCATGTAAGACAATAGGCTTTGAGGGGAACCGGCACAATCCTCTAGGGGTGGCCTATCACATATATATATAATGAGGTGGTATACAATGTTACAATATACAGATGTAAATACAGTCTAACAACGTTGCTGAGGTGCGCGGCCTTCTTCCGGACACCCTTGGAGCCCAGCAGCGATCCGACGAGTGGGTCGAAGGCGAGGCCGGGCGTGGCGACGCGGGGCGGGGTGACGCGGGCGGTCCGGCGCACGACCGACCTGTTCGGCGGCGCCGTCTCCGGGTCCAGCAGCTGACTCAGGCCCTGGATCACCTCGTCGTACGCGAACTGCAGGGCCTGCTTCCCTGTCTCCTTGGCAAGTTCTATTTTCATGAATCACAGTAATTAGGCGCATCCAAATTCCAAACAACAATTTCTACGGGACGGAGACAAACTGGTTCGTTTGCTAGAGCGTCATACCGATCGATCTACCTACGCAGGCAGGGACAGAGAAAATAGTAGAACACGGGAGCGTTTCCGGCCACTAGAAACGAACACACACAGGCGCGTCTGAATTAGCGGCCAACAGGCGACAAAAACCGCAACAGTCAACTCGACTTGCTAGATCCGCTCGACAGCCGACACAAGGGCATGCGCAGCGGCGGGACAAAATCAACTAGACGCAGCTAGCGCTGAAGCGCGGGAAGCACGGGGCACGAGCAGCCGACGAATCTAGTATTTCCGGCGGCCGTGGAGAGGAGGCGCGCGTGGCATGGATCCGCGTCTCCACATCGCCGGTAGTCCACGGAATCTAGAGTAGTAGTCCTAGTGGACGCCAACACATGCAGGAAACCTTGCAGGAGAGACCAGATCGGAAGGACACAAAGCAAACCAAAACGTGCGCGCATAACAGATCGATCGGCTCAGGGCCCAGGTACAAGCCGCCGTAATAAATCAAGCACGGAGAGAGACGCGGGGAGGGAGGGAGGGATCGCCTGCATTCCGTCTCACCTGGTAGCCTACGGGGCGTCGCCGGCGGCGTGGGGCGTGGGGCGGTGTCGCTCGCTGAGTTGTGGTGAGGCGAGAGGGGAGGGGCGGGCGACAGAAAGCGATAGACGTGTGTGCGTGGTGTGGCCTTAAATAGGAGACGGTGCTGTCGTTGGCCGCCCGCGCGTGCCACACACACCCCCTCCCGCCCTTGCACCCAAAATTCTCTTCCTTATTATAATAATGGGTTTCTTTTTCCAGCTGATTCCAGCTAGTTATTTCAAATCAAAATAGATTAAAGTTCTGGCTTGCCCTCGCGACCGGATCGGCACACACTTCTTCTGTGGAGTCCGCTGGCGTTGGAAATGAGGATTTCTAGACATTGCGAAGAATATGGAAGTTATTTTTTAAAATATCAAGTTGAAAAGAATTAAGAAATTCTTCAAAGGATGGGGGTCCAACATTTTTGGTCAGTATTTCCGGCGGCCGTGGAGAGGAGGCGCGCGCCCCCGCGTCTCCACATCGCCGGTAGTCCACGGAATCTAGAGTAGTAGTCCTAGTGGACGCCAACACATGCAGGAAACCTTGCAGGAGAGACCAGATCGGAAGGACACAAAGCAAACCAAAGCGTGCGCGCATAACAGATCGATCGGCTCAGGGCCCAGGTACAAGCCGCCGAAATAAATCAAGCACGGAGAGAGACGCGGGGAGGGAGGGAGGGATCGCCTGCATTCCGTCTCACCTGGTAGCCTACGGGGCGTCGCCGGCGGCGTGGGGCGTGGGGCGGTGTCGCTCGCTGAGTTGTGGTGAGGCGAGAGGGGAGGGGCGGGCGACAGAAAGCGATAGACGTGTGTGCGTGGTGTGGCCTTAAATAGGAGACGGTGCTGTCGTTGGCCGCCCGCGCGTGCCACACACACCCCCTCCCGCCCTTGCACCCAAAATTCTCTTCCTTATTATAATAATGGGTTTCTTTTTCCAGCTGATTCCAGCTAGTTATTTCAAATCAAAATAGATTAAAGTTCTGGCTTGCCCTCGCGACCGGATAGGCACACACTTCTTCTGTGGAGTCCGCTGGCGTTGGAAATGAGGATTTCTAGACATTGCGAAGAATATGGAAGTTATTTTTTAAAATATCAAGTTGAAAAGAATTAAGAAATTCTTCAAAGGATGGGGGTCCAACATTTTTGGTCAGTATTTCCGGCGGCCGTGGAGAGGAGGCGCGCGCCCCCGCGTCTCCACATCGCCGGTAGTCCACGGAATCTAGAGTAGTAGTCCTAGTGGACGCCAACACATGCAGGAAACCTTGCAGGAGAGACCAGATCGGAAGGACACAAAGCAAACCAAAGCGTGCGCGCATAACAGATCGATCGGCTCAGGGCCCAGCTACAAGCCGCCGAAATAAATCAAGCACGGAGAGAGACGCGGGGAGGGAGGGAGGGATCGCCTGCATTCCGTCTCACCTGGTAGCCTACGGGGCGTCGCCGGCGGCGTGGGGCGTGGGGCGGTGTCGCTCGCTGAGTTGTGGTGAGGCGAGAGGGGAGGGGCGGGCGACAGAAAGCGATAGACGTGTGTGCGTGGTGTGGCCTTAAATAGGAGACGGTGCTGTCGTTGGCCGCCCGCGCGTGCCACACACACCCCCTCCCGCCCTTGCACCCAAAATTCTCTTCCTTATTATAATAATGGGTTTCTTTTTCCAGCTGATTCCAGCTAGTTATTTCAAATCAAAATAGATTAAAGTTCTGGCTTGCCCTCGCGACCGGATCGGCACACACTTCTTCTGTGGAGTCCGCTGGCGTTGGAAATGAGGATTTCTAGACATTGCGAAGAATATGGAAGTTATTTTTTAAAATATCAAGTTGAAAAGAATTAAGAAATTCTTCAAAGGATGGGGGTCCAACATTTTTGGTCAGTATTTCCGGCGGCCGTGGAGAGGAGGCGCGCGCCCCCGCGTCTCCACATCGCCGGTAGTCCACGGAATCTAGAGTAGTAGTCCTAGTGGACGCCAACACATGCAGGAAACCTTGCAGGAGAGACCAGATCGGAAGGACACAAAGCAAACCAAAGCGTGCGCGCATAACAGATCGATCGGCTCAGGGCCCAGGTACAAGCCGCCGAAATAAATCAAGCACGGAGAGAGACGCGGGGAGGGAGGGAGGGATCGCCTGCATTCCGTCTCACCTGGTAGCCTACGGGGCGTCGCCGGCGGCGTGGGGCGTGGGGCGGTGTCGCTCGCTGAGTTGTGGTGAGGCGAGAGGGGAGGGGCGGGCGACAGAAAGCGATAGACGTGTGTGCGTGGTGTGGCCTTAAATAGGAGACGGTGCTGTCGTTGGCCGCCCGCGCGTGCCACACACACCCCCTCCCGCCCTTGCACCCAAAATTCTCTTCCTTATTATAATAATGGGTTTCTTTTTCCAGCTGATTCCAGCTAGTTATTTCAAATCAAAATAGATTAAAGTTCTGGCTTGCCCTCGCGACCGGAT